>NC_090889.1:38721526-38761526 GCF_036669925.1 Montipora capricornis | reverse complement strand
TGTCAATGGATTTAGCACAAGAGCACAAATTGGCGACACTAACGAAATTAACTCAATTCAAATCAAATATTGGTTCTTGTCGAGAGGGGAAAACCGTAGAACCCGGAGAAAAACCTCGCGGAGCAGAGTAGAAAACCAACAAACTCAACGCACATTTGACGCCGAGTCTGGGAATCGAACCCGGGCCACAGTGGACGGCTTGGTATTGCGTGCCTGTGGTATCACATGGCACGTTTTTCAAGATCGCGGGCAACACTGTCAGTGATTCAGATTCCAGCTGGGAAGAATGTGCAGATGAAGGCCCGATTAATTTATAATGCTATTGCGGAAGCTAAAAGGCTGGGGGCAAATCTCGCTACCCCCTGAAAAGCTAAACTACTGTAGCTAAAGAAAGAAAAATTCAGATGAATCCGGCCGGTAAAAAGCGCAGTACGCGTGAAGAAAATGATCTAAACCGCAAGAAAAGCAACTTAAAGTGCAAACAAGTAGAAAACAAAAGCGACTTTTCGGCAACTTTGGAAGAAAAGAAGAAACTTCTAAGCAACTTTTAGACATTTTTACCGCCAACTTTTTGGGAAATATCGGCGATTTGTGGCTGAGCCTGATCATCATCAACATCATCGTCATCAGCATCGTCATTCTCATCATTATCATCTTTTGGCCTCAACTGAGATTCCCTCCACGTCGCCCTTTTAACCATCATCATTTTTTAGGTCCTGAACTTTCATTCCCATGTCCCTTGATATAACATAGCGGAAAGTGAGCTTTCGAGCTCTTACAGGCAGTGTTCCGGGCTCCAATGGAGAAATCACTCCCCTTTCGGCCCGAATCCAATGGCCAGCAAATAGGACTCTTCTCGTTTTGAGCCGCGTTCGGAGAGGTGGTAGGTTCCCGTAGATCTCCTCCAGTCTGTCCTGGCCAGAGTGTCATAATTGTTTCGTAAGTTATCCCAAAAGAGAGGAAGGTATCATCACTATATTCTGTCCACGATTTTCTTGAAAATGTATAATTAATTTTGTTATAGTTTCTTTGTATTTGATTTGAATTTCTCTATTGCTCCCCCATAGCAGAGACTTAAACTTAGAGAAACCTGAAAAATTCAGGACTTCACCGGGATTTGAACCCGTAACCTCGCGTTACCGGTTCGACGCTCTAACCAACTGAGCTATGAAGCCGCAGTTCATATATATCAATTCATACACCATTCATTTCATTTCATTTCATTCATCGTTGATTTATTCCTCAGCTCAGTTGGTTAGAGCATCCCACCGGTATCGTCAGGTCACGGGTTCAAACCCCGTTGAAGTCCTGAATTTTTCAGGCTTCTTTACGCAATTGCAAAAATTGCGTCCATAACTGCAAGGGTCATACCTTCATTTAAGTAAATTTGAGTCTGCAAGTTTTAAAATGAAATTTGATACTGACTGCTGCACCTTTATGGCGCTTGATTTTTCATCTTTAACTGGTAATTATTGCAGAATTTCATTTTTTTTTAGGATTTAAGTATTTATTTATTTATAACTCTGAGATATTAGCATGTATTTGCTTAAATTCGAGTGTAAATAAAGTTTGTCGTGTGCATGCGTGACTCAAATGTGTGAATGCGTGACTCATTATGAATGTGTTTCCTAGAATTTTTCAGTACTTGGGTTAGGGTTTATCAATAGTATCCTGTTAATTCGGCAATTATAAACACTGTGGTCAAGAAAACATGAGCGATGTTCTAAAAAAAATGAGCATAGAGGCCTGCGTGAAAAAATATTTTGATATGTCTGTGCCAGTTGTGCAAATAAAGGAGGCCGCTTGTCGAGCGATTTTGTCTCAAGCCATTGTTTCGTTTTCGAGAAGTTATGTTTCACCTCGAAATTTCTTTTCGACTTGACCCTCGAAAACTCGACTCTCTAATCTCGAAACTCGATCCTCGAAACACATAGCGGATCGAGTTTCGAGTCGAGACTGTCAACATTTGCTGCTTAAGATTTTCGCAACGGGCTGCCACAATCCTTTTCGGATGAACTACAGCAAAGGTGCGCCTCACGAATGATTATTCCGGCTTACAGTTATAAAGAGGTTGAATATAAAGCCAACATACCCACAATTCGCAAAAGACGTTTTACTGTCACCTCCCCCCAGAACCTATCTCCACATACACTCACCCTACACCCCCAGGCCCTAGGGAAATAAACACAGACCACTAAAGTATACAAACACATTCAAATGGGACCTTTATTTCCATTTCTTCTAACTTTCAATTACTTTTAAAGGTTTACAGCACTTGTATATCATTATAAAGATAATATACTTACTAAAGCTACCAAATTGATTCTGCAGAATGATTCCACAGTAAATTTATTTTGATATCTAACATATTATTAAGTAACAAGGGTAAATACTTGCTTATACACACAACAATATACCAAACAGTATTTTTTAACACTGACAGCCACAACGTTATTTATACAATTATTTGCTTTCGCGCGAGCGGTTGTTACGAAAATGTTGAATATAAATGCTAAAAACTTTCTTAGAAGTGAACTGCATTATTTTCTTAATCAAATCAAAGCTTCAAAGATAATCAACTACTCGCTTAAGGGCGTGGTCAAACAGGAAATATTTGGTGTCCATACAACATCAAACCATATTTGGTGACCAAACATTTTACCGTTTGGTCACCTTGTTTGGTGCTGTTTGACTCGTGATTGCTAAAATTTGGAGGCTATCAAACAACTTAAAACGTTTCTTTTGTTCTCGTGTTTGATGGGTGAACTTTTGTTCGTTTACCCAGCCGTATCAAACTTGTTTGGCGCGCGCATGCGTACCACGTTTGCTCAGCCGATTGTATCCAGGGGCCTGTTTCTCGAAAGTCCCGAAAACTTTTCGGGTCCGAAAAGTCATTTATGAAACTGCCAACGGCTTGTTTTGGAAAGCCCATCTTTTGCAATGCCTTTTAAGGGAACAAAAAGAGAAAGGACTGTGAAGTTTGACGACTTAAATACTCTCCGTTCTTGAGATACAAAAGGAACTGTGACACTCGAAAATGGCCCGTAAAGTTTCGGGACTTTCGAGAAACGGGCCCCAGGTGTTGTTTACGTAATTGTGAGCCATAGTTCTTTGCTTGTGGAGTTTGATCTGAGTTAAGGCGCCCACAAACGAAGAAACAATGTTTCTACGGCGCGCAAACGAGGAAACATTTGCTGAGAAAGTAAAATGTTTCTGAACAAATTCAGAAACATTTTTGTTTCCGCAACAAATGTTCCCTGGGGCCACAAACGGGGAAACATTTACTTCGGCAACAATGTTTACGCAACATCGTTTCCTCGTTTGAGGGTGCCTTTAGATCAAACATGTTTTAACCGTTTGGCCACTCAATTCAACATTAGCATGTTTGGTGACAAAACAATGTTTGATGGTGTTTAAACGCCAAACATTTCCCGTTTGGTCTCGCCTTAAGTCAAACACTTAAATTAGTTTTAATTAGTCATGGCTCAGCTTATGATAACTACACCGGAACTCTCTGGACAATATAACAGACTAATATTCAGTCCCAAACAAAAGGCACCATCTCGAGGCTCTGGGGAATAAATATAAGGATTTTTGACTTTATTGCCCGGAGCCTAGAGATGATGCGTTTTGTTTAGGACTAAATTTTAATATATCAAAAGTGGGCTATTTATCCTGCTAAAAATTCGTGTTTTCTGATTAGATTAGATTATTGTTACTTGGCTTTTAGCAAGTGTCTGCTCAACGTTCATCAAATATTTGAATGCAATGATTCCCATAGTTAGACACAACAATTTGGCCATTACTGAGGAGCGCTACTGATGATGGATGCCTAAAGTCTCCTAAGTTGCTGCCGTATTTTCCAAACTGACCAACAAACTTACCATTCAGTTCAAAGACTTGCACTCTGTGATTATTTAGATCACAGACAAGTAAATGTCCTGATTTAGTCACTGACAAACAATAGGGATTATTGAACTCTTCATTCCCAATCCCTCTTGTGCCAATCTGATACTTATAGTACCCCTCCCGGGTGAATACTTTCACACTGTGATCACCACAGTCTGACACAATGAGATAATCACCAGACTGAACACAATGAACAGGAGAACTAAGAGAACTGGGTCCACCTATCTTTGTTAGAAACATTCCATCAGGGGAAAATATCTTAATGAATTTGTTCCCGTTATCAACCACAATAATATTGCCATTGCAATCCAATGATAAACCATCAGGGTAAAGGAGCTGGTTATCAAGGAATCCTTTCCCACCAAACATACTCAAGTACCTCCCCTCCTCCTTAAAAACTTGAATTCGATGGTTCCCGTGGTCTCCGACATAAATCTTTCTATCTTTACCAAAAGCTATTCCTTTAGGGTATTGAAACTGTCCCTTCTCGCTACCCTGACGACCAAGGGATCTCAGAAAATTGCCCTTACAGTCAAATAGCTGCACCTTGTGCTGGGAAGTGACTGCGATTTCATCCCTGGAATTTACTGCTACCCCCCAAGGATAACTAAACATTCCATCATTCCGGCCTTGTTTTCCAAAAGATAAAACCGGTTTGACATTGAAATATTTAATTACAACACAGAAATGGCTACCGCGGATATGTTGCCCGTTTACCTTAACTGACAAATTGCATTTCCCTTCAAATGAAGGAAAATAGCTGATTTTGTAGGTCCCGTCTTTCCTGTCATTAAAGTGCCCCTGTGACCAAAAAATCAATTCATATTTTTCTTTGGATTTCAAAACTATGTTAACAAAACACTAAGTGACCCACGTTTTAAGCCTTGATTTCAAAAAGACACCTCTTTATTTTAACTGTAATTTTCCTATTTAATGGTCCGCCATTACTAACATTAGGGAGCTTACGAAACGAGGACGACGACGGCTACGAGGACTTCATTTATAAAAACGAGTTCGCGTTATTTATATCACAGCGAAACTATTTCATGTCGTTTCGCGTTAAAAATGTGTAGTAACTGGTGAGGAATTAAACTGGTACGAGTGGGTTGGAAGCGTAGAGAGAGAACTGAAAATTCATCGTCATGTGCTAACGTCCTCCACAAAACCTTGAATTTGGTCATTTTCACGTCGTCATTTAGGAGATGACGGCAAAGACTTTGGTACATTTCGGAAACGCACGTGCAGAGCGTGCAGAACGATTGTTTTTGCTCACTAAACCTATTGTTTTGTAGCGTCGTCGTTGCCGTCGGCGTCGTCGTTTCGTAAGCTCCCTATTATGTTCTTTAGAGAGCTGGATCGAGGAGAAAATGACGTCAAAGGCTCACTAGTTTAAGAATGCAATACGTGTGTACGCCGCAGAATTAATATGCAGCACGGGGGTTTTGGGCTTTCAGACTTTTCAACTCACGCTTTGCATATATAATGAGCTGCGTTCACACGCTGAAATTTTAAGCTAGTGAGCCTCTGACGTCACTTTTCCCTGGATCCAACCGTCTGAGGTCCAATCGGTCAGTTTTGAACGTGAGTAATGGCGGACCGTGAAATCCAAAACTTACACTCAAAGCAAACGGCCTTTGGATACAAAACAAAGCTCAAAATTTTGCCAGTCAGGTGAAAACGCAAACATACTTTCAAAATCTGAAGGAAAAAAGGAAGTGGTTTTTTTGATCACAGGGGCACTTTAACAAGAAATGTGGTCATGCATTCCTGCCCTCGCTCGTCTCGCAAGTCTACCGTTACATTGTCATTCTTATTATAACATTGTTCGCCAGCCGCGTTTCCTGTCGTTAAATTGAATTGAGCTTCACGCCCAACAGTTCCTTCACAAAGTCCTTTGCCTTCGGCAACAGATTCCTTTGCATCAGTTGGAAATTTCAAAAGACCAATGCCTTCGCTGTTGATTGTCTCCAGGATCTTGTTATTTTCCACGAAAACTAATTCAAAAAGGCTTTCAGGGTCGTGCTCAACTGGTTTCACTTGTCCTACCCGTTCTAGGATGGTTTGCAATGGTTTCTTTAGCTGAACCACCTCGGCGTCTGTGCTTTGTGTAAGAAGTTTCTCAGCTTTTGCCAGCGCTAATTCGATCTTCTTTATTTCCTCCTGAATCACTGTTTTTTTGGTCGTTAGACTCTCCAGCGATTTCTTGGTTTCGGTTTCCACTGCCGATTTGATATTTTGCCTTTCCTCTTGAAGTCTCCTCATTAAATTATCAACAAAAACATCGACGTCTCTTAGGATGTCTTCGCTTCGTTGAACAAGCTGAGCGTACTCCTCGTCAATTTGAGTGACCATCTTCACCTTTGCGTACAAGTTGTCTCTTGGCGTTTGAATTTGACCTGCTATCTCGATCTTTTGAGCTTCGGCTTCCTCGTGGATTAATGTCACCTTATGTCCTGCGTGATTCAAGGTGACACAAGTTTGACAAACTGAGTTTTCGGGACAAATTTTGCAAAAGAACTTTAGCTCTTCTTTCTCATGTCCCTTCCTTGAGCAAAACACGGGTCGTTTCACTACTACCTCATAGTCTTTTTCTTGAAATTCTTTCACGGCCAGAACGCGGTGATCTTTGTAGCCTCTCCAGATGTTGTGCCCAATCAAACACTCATCACAATAAAACTTGCAACACTCGAAGCAGTACGAGGTTTCAGAGTTTTTCTTGTCGCAGTTTCCGCATGTTACTTGCGTCTTGTTAGATTCTTTAATAGCTAGGGCATCGATAAAGCCGCTGAGAAAAAAGCTTGTGGGAAGATCTTTCAAATCACCGCTTGTAGGAACTCTACTACGACCTTTGCATTTCGGACACCTGAAATCAACTTCACCGCCGCTCGCTCGATGCCAGTCGATTAAACAGTGCAGACAGAAACTGTGCAAACAAGGGAGGTATCTTGGGTCTCTAAGGATTTCTTGACACACCGGACACGAGGCTTCTTCGCGAAGATTGAAAAGCATCTTTGGGATATCCATATTGCTAATCTTTACTCGTTCACGACCTGAGTGCCTTTGACTATGACGTTGCAAGTCTCGTGAGTTCTATCTTTAGCCTTTCTTGGAATTAGGTGACCATTAGCCAATCATTGCGATGTGTTTTAAAAGTTTGTTGATTGTTTTATTTTGGTTCTCTGATTCCCAGAAATTTGGCTTTTATGTAGCCAGCGAGCTTTGAAATTAACACAATTTAAACGATAAAGGAAGGATAAAATAGGTGACTTTTGTGAAATGTGGTAGGCTGAGATCACGGAGCTTTGCATGATAGAAATGGCTTTATGAACCAGTTAGGACAAAGGGGAAGCTTAACATTTTACAAAACCGAGATTCCATGGTATAACGCTTTCGATAATGTTTCTTTTAATCTGCAAACCAGAGAACTGGTATAAACTATGGAACAAAAACTTCGATATTATAATCATAAAATAATTGGGATAGTACGCGCACTCTCATTGGTCAATAGCTGTGTTTAGATGACAGTATGGAAACACGGGGGAGGCGCGGTTGCCCCATGGTTAGTGCGCTCGACTCAGGAGCGAGTGGTTCGGGTTAATGCCCTGGCCGGGGACATTGTGTTGTATTCTAGGGAAAGACACTTTACTCTCCCGGGGCCCCCCCCCCCCCCCCCCCCCTTCCCGGGCATTGGAGTCGTTATGAGCGATTCTTCGGATTCCGACTCCCAAACGATCTTGCACGATCCAATGACGACGATGCTTCGGAGTCTCGAGCGGATTAACAGGGAAAAAACAATTAGCCGAGTCGAAAAATACCATAATATTCTATGTTTCTTTCCCAAATTTTTCAGAGAGCAAGCAAAGAGTATTATGGTATTTTTCGCTTCGGGCAAGACTTCTGAAGAAAGAGAGATCATTTTGGCTTTTCCCCTGTTTCCTTAGGGAATAGTGAATGATAGCGTTAGGGATGTTTCAAGTGAACAAGCAATGTCCAATGCACCGCATAGCCAAACACAGGTCATTGTTTTACTAACACTGAAACAACCCTAACTGTTTACCAATGCTAACATTGGGCCTAAAACTTTTGTTTAGGCCTTATCAGTAGACCCAAGGTTAGCTTTAATAATTGTTCGGGATACTTTCTGTATTGGTAAAACGGTGACCTGTGTTTTTTACCTGCTGCAAAATGTATGTATGGCGAAACCAAAAAGTACTAATGTTTCTGAAGGCTTGCAAATTGAAGCCAAAGGGCTACTTATGAGGGTTAACAATAATAATAATAATAATAATAATAATAATAATAATAATAATAATAATAATAATAATAATAGAACTTTATTTTCACCCGATGTTTAAGGCTTAATAACTTGTCGGATCGAGCACGAATGAAATCAAACCAAATTAATACATATCAAATCATATTGTTTTTTTAAGGAGACGAAAACCTCTCGAAGCAGAGTAGAGAACCAACAAAATCTACCCACATATGACCTCGGATCTGGGAATCGAAGCATGGGCCACATTCTGGGAGGCGAGTGCTCTGACGCCACTGCGCCATCCCTGCAAAATAGTCCTGCAATAATGATTGTGATGACCAAATATTTGGATGAAAATGTCGCATTCCCTTGGCGCTCGAGGTTGTGTTTTCCTGTTTTTCTCCATTTTTGGAGTTGACTGGGTTTTTGGAATGTACTTTTCCCGCTTAGGGTCAAACAGCCTGCGTAGCGGCCCAAGGGGAGGGGAGGTAAGGAATGTGAGTTCACAAACTACAGTCAACTCTCGTTATAGCGGACACCCTCGGGACCACGATTTGGTGTCCGTAATAGCGAGAGTCCGTAATAGCGGGGTGCGTGAAAATTTTTATTTTAAACCATATTTACAGAAGGGGGTCACAGGTGTGTTCATTTTCATTAACTCCAGTACTTTTTCAGACCCGTTGTCGCACGCAAAGAGCGTCAGAACTTTATTTACAAACAGAAGAACTTAACAGAACAGGAGTGACGTACCCTTTGTGTACAGTACTAAGTACGCAAAAAACCGTCATCGTATGTTGCAGCAATGTCCATCATCATTTTGGTGTCCTACTGTACTGAAGTACAGTAACCTACTTTTCTAAAAAAAAATATTTTCAAGGAAAAACCTGAACATCAGCTAGTGATTGCATCAGCTATCACATTGCCTTGAAATATTGTTCCAATCGGCTCTGTGTACTTCTCCTTTGAATTGCAACTTCCCCCACTTTGTCGCCAAGGAGACTAAATTCATTAGCAACTTAAACTCCCCTCTATGGATAAAAAAAGGAGAAAAAATAGACTTGATATGTATGCAAATTTTCCAAGATGCTGCTCGGTGTCCGCTATAACGAGAGAGAAAAAAATAAAATTGTAACGTTGGGACCGAATAAAGTGTCCGTAAGTCTTAGTAATAGCGAGAGTCCGTAATAGCGGGAGTTTATTTCAGTCAAACGTCTGTAACTTTCGCCGGGGATTTAGCTGCTGTCCGTAATAGCGGGGTGTCCGTAATAGCGAGGTGTCCGCAAGGCGGGAGTTGACTCTATACTGGTCAGTTGCTTCCCCGCTCAATATAAAATAAGGACTGCGGACTGCTGACCCAGGTATAAAACGCGGACTGCGGATCGTGTATAAAACGCGGACCAGGTATAAAATGCAGGCTGAATTCAAAACACTGTGAAAAAGGCACAGAGCAACGAAATAGCGATAGACTGACGACGTGAATTGAAGTCCGACATGAGAATGGTGGAAAAAATGCTTCGCGCCGTAATTATTGGCCATAGCGTTAAACTGGATACTTTTTGGCGTCTCAAAACGACGATTAATAGCTCACTGAAAGTGTTATTTGAAATTGCAAAACCTTTGTATGTTGTATTTATCAGAGGTAAGACACGAAAGTAATTTATGAAATCCTTCGGGGGTCACCAGATTTATGTTTAAAAATCGAGCATTTTGAAGGACTCAGTGGGAGATGCTGCTTTCAAAAGAATTTATTTTGACCCGAGACCACACCATTCACTGGAAGTGTGGATATATATTGAACATCACGCAAAGCGAAAACAAAACTATCTCGACCCTATCTACAAGCGTTCTTATGTTCCCACAAAAAATTCACAAATATTTACTTATGTGCATTCCGTGCACATGACGTCATGTGCCCTGTCAACAATAACAACAACAACAACAACACTATATTCGCTGTTGTACAAGCTTGAATAGATATAAATATGAAAAAAAAAAAAGAAAGAAAAGAACTAGAATAGTTACAAATATTGAGTCTGGAGGCTAATTAACTGAGTAGTTTTCGAGTTAGCCCCCAACATGAACATATCTTCGGAACAGATTCCACTGTGATGTTTAGACGGGGGTCTCTTTTATCTATTTGCTTTAAAAATGTTTTGTTGCGATTGATACAACTTTTTGTTCACCTCAGTGTCGCACGGGTCCGTCTGTAAACAGAACTCGACCAAGAGAACAACCAAAGGCGGATCTAGGATTTTGGCTAGGGGGGTGCACATGTCAGACGTAAATGCATAGGAAGCCCAATCTTTATATGTCAGACAATGTATAATACATGCTTTTAATAGGGTTCGGGCTGTAGCATGATAAATCTGTAAATGATGAGGCAAATAAAAATCTAACTTAATGCAGTTTTTGTGCTTTTAATATCCTCTAGTAGCTAGACCGCTGTCTGTTATTTAGATTTTTTATTTCGTTTGTAAATTTTAGAATTTTTTAACTAAAGCGTTTTTTTTTTTGGTGACCGAGGGGGGTGCACGTGCACCCAGTGCACCCTCCCTAGATCCGCCCTTGACAACTGTTATAATCCACGTCCTGATTTACGCGTAAACACTACCGACTTTATCTGAAGACTCTTACGGAGACTTTCGAAGTAAGGATTGCATGACGAGCCAAAACACTCTATGTGTGTGTTGAATCCATCCGGTCATCCTGGCTAGAACTACGACAACAAGAGTCAGAGGACTTTAATAAAAAAGATGGTAATATACGAAGAGTTAAAGTTTATGCCAAAAGTGCTTCCGTTCTTCTCCAAAACAATTTTTCCACTCTAGTGTTTGACTTGACTTGCGTTAATTGTTGAGTCCAGTTTACAGTGTCCCCAATTAGTGCTTCAGCGCTAGAACGACCAGACACTTAAATAAAATTCTTTTCCTTTTTAAATTCATAGAGTAAAGTGCAATTCTGAGATAATATTTCAACTCTTACTTTCTCTAGCCTAATCAATGTTGTAACTGGGCTTTTCTGAGTACGTGACAATATTTTGACACGTAATAAGAGTGCTCAAGGGCTTTTTTTGAGATCTGTATCTGGGCCAGTGCAAACCTTGTTCTATTCTCCCGTTTTTGAAAACACAGTCCATCTTTCATACCTAGTCCGCAGTTCGCGTTTTATACCCGGTCCACGTGTTATTCCCGGTCCTCAATTTTTAAGGTTAACGGTTAGTTTTTTCCAGTTTCTTGCCGTTCAACGGTTAACTCCATAGAGATCTTCATGTTATAACTGTTTACTTTATATCCCACCCCGACACCAACCATGTGGTACAAGTACATTAAATAATTCATGAAAGAAATATGGACGATGGTTTTTCTCAATGCATGTGGTTGATAATTACACATCGCTACACGGAGTTTTTGAGCGAGTAAATGTAATCTACATAACCTTACTTGCGCTTAATATCAGAGCACATCTCCAAAACACTGTTGCGTTGTGAGTTAGTCGGGAAAATTCAACTGCGTTTACCAGCACCTTTTTTCGTTATATTTTTATCTCTCGCATTGGGCAAAAGTATGAAATTGTAAACCTTTAAACTTCAATCAACATTGTATGTCAAAGAAGATTTTGCCATAAATGTTTGGGAGTTTCTTTGCGCTATATTGATCTTTCCCAAAAAGACTCCTTCAAAAATGTTCACGACGTGGCAACATCTCTTTGAAGAGAGCCGGGAAGCCTCTTTCCATGTTAACAAGCTCTTATAAAAAGTAGCTTGAAAGAGAACAGGAGGCGGGGATGATGGATATTCACCAGAACTTACTCAATGATTCACGTGTCCAAACATTTTAAAAGACATTCGTTGAAATTTATCCCTTCTATTGTTAATAATTAACTCAAGGTCTGATGATGCTGACTCCTGCAAAATACAGGGGCACCCAACGTCAATTTTCGGAAATATTCGGAATTTTCGGAAGATTTGTTGTAAAAATTCTTGCTTGCCTGCCTGTCCTGGGATTTTCGAACATCTGAAAATGGTATAATTGGCCATTCTAAATGGATTTTTACCCTAAAAAGGTTACCTAGAATTTCCGGGAGCCTTTTTTTCTGGCTGAAATTTTCGAAAAGGTCACTAGACTTTCAGCTAGGAAATCCGAACAGATAATGAATTTTTAGGGGATAAAAATATGCCTATATCTACCGTTTAAATACTAAAATACGTTTAACAGTGCTATGTTTAGTGGTTTTGAACTATATTCTCGTTGGGTGCCCCTGAAAATAAGACACGCGTTAAAGATAAAGTGAAATAATATTATTGTGACTGACTTCTGTGCATCTGAATATTAAGGAAAATTTATTGCAATCGCCATTAACTTAAAACATTTTGTCTTTCTTCCTTTGTAGAAAGAAAGTAAATAGCCAAACCGTTAAATATTGTATACTTATTACCAGTGTGATTTCAGGTTAAAGTGAGGTTTTTTCACGCTCAAGACTTTTTAAATCTTGGGCCAAAACGTATTACATTTACTCATAGGACCAGAAGTTATTACGCCTAGGAGCTTTGTTACATTTAGGGAGAAATTGTATTACACTTAGGATCTTTATTACATTTGAGACCCCAATAAGGCTAGTGGGGTCGAGCAAATACAGAAACAAATAACTCAAATAAGCATAATATGGTAAGAATCGCAACTGGCCGGAGGCAAGGCAACTGACTATTTACAAGGATGACCGAAGAACTGAACCGGCAAGAAGGAGATTTGAACCAGGGGTGACCGTGTTAAAATTCAGCGCCCTAACCGCTCGGGCATCCTGCCTCCATACTTTTAATGGGTGATAGCAGCGAACCTACATCGCCAACAATGCTATTGTCTTTGGCGACATGTACTTGCAGTGCCGAAATTCATAAGACCAGGCATCAGAGATTAGCAAGTTGAGAACTGATTGACTGTGATTGGTTAACAGTTTCTTGCTCTGTTGCTCCGCCTGAAATTAGAAGGTGTCAATCAAAATCTCAAGTGTGAGAAGTTGCTCTCAAGTCACTGTCAATCAAAATTATAGATGCGCGAAGTGATGTCCAGAAATTTAACAATGCCATCTTAATGTACAGCCGCGTTTTTGCACGGAATAATCGGGTTCTCGACATCATCGCAAGCTCTGAGAGCTCTTCAAAACTTAGAAAACAAGGTTTTTAAGCTGTGCTGACAACTGAGTGGCTTGCGTTCTTTGGTTTACAGGCACTTTGGAGCCGACCGGAAGCAGTTAAACGTTCAGAATTTTCATTACATGCACTTTGCCTAGTTGACCGATTTCAGTTTTACAAAGCAGTTAACGGAATTTTCATTTTTACGAGGCGGTAAGAGCAAAACGCAAGCTGAAGCCTCCTTGGGAGCATTCGCTTGGTTGCGAAATTATTTAAATTCAACTAATTCAGTCTTGTTCCGCTTTGGATCACTCGTTCGGTTTTGATTTTCATGCTTACCCTCGTAACAGCGCACTTTGTTTAGTTTATGCGTAAGAATATTAACAAATTTCGTTACTGGTTAGTCTATCCGCGAGTGACCCAAAATAGTAATCCCATTGGGAACAAGTTTTCATTTGCACGATGAATATTCAAATTTGGATCGGTTTTCTGACATCAAAAAGTAAGCGCATAATTTCAACCATTCAGTTAATTCGTTACGATCAGCACGTCGAAGCGCGTTAGGAACCCATCTGGCTTTTACGCCTCGTTATTCGATGACTTTCGAGATCTAGATCGCGGTTCGAAATATCGACCAAATGCAAAGCCCACCGTTATGGGTGTCTACGAAGTTGAGCGTGTAGTGGCGAAACGAATCCAAAGAGGCAAAGTAGAAGAGTACTTCATCAAGTGGCTAACCCGCTTTACTTAAATCACTTCCTGATAAATTTATTATATTACATTACAATAATGATTACATTATATTACTTTGCATTACATTGCATGACATTACATTACATAACATTACATTGCCATTCATTACATTACATTACGTTACATTACATTCGTTACATAACATTACACTACATTGCATTGTTTTTGAGTCTGAACATACTAGACTCAGCAGGACCATTTGAGAAATCATATGGCACGCGCCTGATTATTACATAAAAACCGACTAGCAGTTACTAAACTATTAACGTCACGATGGGAATTAATTTTTCTATTTTATAGCTAAAATTAGATATATTTGATTTGAGCCGTATCCCCTCTAACACAGAAGATTAGACAGTTGTTTTTCTTCCCATTGCAAATATTGGTAGATAATTTGTCTTCCGCTTCACGATCTCCAAAAAGAAGGTGACTTTAAACGAAGTCCTGAAATCCTGAAAAATTTTCAGGCTTCTCGACGCAATAGAAATTTGCGCTCATCACTGCGAGACAACATGGTTTCATTTGATTTCATACCCGCAGTGCAATATATGATGTATTTCATATATATCTTTCAGTCATAATTACTTATCACGGGAAGTTGGGAACTCAGAAGTGACCAGCTCCTAACGTCAGTGGCTTCATAGCTCAGTTGGTTAGAGCATCGCACTGGTATCGCGAGGTCGCGGGTTCAAATCCCGTTAAAGTCCTGAAAATTTTTCAGGCTTCTCAACGCAATAGAAATTTGCGCTCATCACTGCGAGACAACATGGTTTCATTTGATTAAAACGAACAGACTAAAAACAATCGACTGGCAGCTGCGAAGGTATTTACGCCGTGGTGGGCTTTATTATTTTATAGACTCAATTAGATACATTCCATTTTAACTATGTTACCTCTGACACAGAAGATTTTCTTCCCATTGCAAACACTGGTATATAATTCAGTTTCCGCTCTACGGTTTCCAAAAATTAGGGAGGCTTAAAATGAACAGACTAAGACTAAAAAATCGACTTGCAGTTACTATAGTATTAACGCTATGATGGCATTTTTATTTCATAGGCTCAGTTAGATATATTCGATTTGAACTGCATTACCTCTGACACATAAGACTAGACAAGTGTTTTTCTTCCCAATGCAAACATAGCAGTTTCCAAAAATAATTGAGACTTAAAATGAACAAACTAAAATTTAAAAATGGACTTCCAGTTACTATAGTACTTACGCCATTATGGATCAGTTATTTTGTAGACTCAATTAGATGTATTTGATCTGAATTGTATTACTTCTAACACAGTAGGTGAGATAAGTGTTAATCTTCCGAATGCAAACATTGGTAGATAATTCAGTTTCTGCTGTGCAGTGTAAAATTAAGGAGACTTAAAAATTAACAGATTTGATTACAAAGCCGTTTGTGTAAAATTAAAGAATACAATACGAGCCGGTTGATTTCCTGGAATGGCCTTTTGCGAGGCCGAATTTTATTGAAAATTCGCACTCATGAAAATTTTGCCGGAGTATTAAAACTTCCTTGTTTCGATTGACACATTTTATATCGTTCATCAGTTGAGGATGAGCCGCAGCGTTCGAAACACGAAAGCCATATCAAT
This sequence comes from Montipora capricornis, assembly GCF_036669925.1. NCBI lineage: Eukaryota > Metazoa > Cnidaria > Anthozoa > Scleractinia > Acroporidae > Montipora > Montipora capricornis. The sequence goes on along the minus strand of NC_090889.1, from coordinate 38,745,874 downwards.
GGAATCGAAAAACAAGTTACGCTTTTAATTGCTTGAAGAGTGTTTCATTTTCTTACTCTATAGCAGAGACGGGGCAGAGGACTAATCAATGATGATTTGAGCTAACGGAAACACGTTTTCAAATGTTTACGCTGCCGCAGGCAATTGGCAAAAGTGTCAAGGAAGTACATTGTTAAGTGCCTTGCTGACAAGCGGATTATCAATCATCCCCATTAGTAAGTTCCTGCTTTTCTCCTCGTGAGGGTATAAATATTAGATTTGAAAGTGGCCATACCACTAGTTCATTCACTAGAGTTACTTTTGCCGTGAACATTTTTCAACAGGTGAGTTCGATGGAATATTTAGACCTATGCAAAACTTAACTTTGCTTCCGTATTTTTAGAAACGGTAACCTTTCAGTCTGACTACGCAAGTCAGTATTCCCTGTTAGTTACTGACGGTTTCGTTTTTATGTGAATTTTGCGGTAGACCCCCCATTTTGGTGACCTATTCTAAATGTACCGTCGGTGATACGCTTAGTCTATGCTAAATGGCTGCGATAGTCGCTCGGCTTCGTACTATGTGTAGCTAAAAAATTGCCTTGAAAAAATGATCGTTGCCTATAGTTTAGGAAATTTATACAAAAACGTTACCACCGAGTGAGTTACAGCTCTAAGAAACTTACCTGTTTCTCTTCGGTCAGAATTAAACTTTTGTTACGCCAAAAAAGCTTATAACGACGGAAACCAACCTCTTCTGCCTTTGAAACTGATTAGAAAATTAAATAAAACAAGACGCTCTAGAAAAGCGTACACTGGGTTGCCTGTGGTACGTGTTACACAAAAACAGAATGCACTGAATTGGGTGGTATTGAACTGCAGGGTTCCAGTTAATTTTTTCAAGTGGGAGGTCATTAAGACCATTTGAGGGTCACCCACATTTCGCGCCAGCAGAGGCCCTTTGGGTCACACGTTCACACCTTTAATTATTTTGTAATATCCTGTCCCATTTTGAGGTCTTTTAGTTTTTTAAGCTTTCACCTTGTGTCAACTGAATGAACTACGGGAAAGAATGTTAATCGTTCGTCGTTTTCAGAGTAAAACAACGTACTTTTGCCAAGAAACTTCCGTCTTTGGCTTTTTAATTTTGTTGTAATATTTAACTGAATATTTACATTTCATCTGTCGTGTCAGGAAGCCTTCTTTGTCTGGTTCCTGAGAAACGTATCTATTATGACTTCAGGGTGAACTATTTACACAATCGCGAGGTTGAGCGGCCATATAATTGAAAATCTGAACATCTATGAGATACAAATACAGACTTGCGAATTATCGCAAATCACAATGCTGACAAGCACAAAAGCAGAAGAAATGGTTAATAAATCTAAATTTTGTTACTATCTAAATGTTTTTGTGCTAGAGTATATTGTTACGCAAATGATGTAATTCCATGACACTCAAAATTCGCAAAAAGCGTGAGTTTCATGTAAAAATCTTCTCACTAGTAAGTGATAGCAATAAATTGGATTAACCAGGAACTTAAAGAAATATTGTTGCCTTCCCAAATAAACTTCATTTTACACTACAATGACAAAATCATGTCAGAGAAATAAATTCCTGTCTCCTCGCGTAACACATTTCAACGCACGTATGCAAATTTATTAACTCACCTCATCCTGATTTCCCCGAAATTTTTCCTCTTTCAAATATCAACAAAAATCTTATTTCTCTTCAAGAGTTCCATCTTTTATGTTCAAATAACCGCTAAAAGTAACGATTTTTTAACGACCTGTCCGTAGATTTTTTTTTCATTTTTAATATGCTTCGCCAAAATTTGCACAACAATCAAAACACAAAAATAGCAACGCACGCAACAAATTTAGTCGCATTTACTTCTTCGTCAAATTCTCATGCTTACTTAACACAGGAACTTTTAGATAAAAATAAACGATAAACGATCTATCCGTATTCCGCAGATATTTTTTCATAATTTAATATTCTCTGTCAAAATTTACACAACAATCAAAACACAAAAATAGCAACGCACTCAACAAATTTAGAGGCATTTACCGTTTCGTCGAATTTCCATGCTTAGCACAGGAACTTTTAGTTATTGTGAAAATCTTCCTCTATTCGATAGCAATCAGCCTGTCAAATTTTAGGGAAATCGACCGGTCTGCGAATATCAATATGATGTCAAAAGGCCAAGTGGATGTTATGCATAATCGGGCATGTTCGGGTGATCAAGTTGTGCGTGTTACCCGTTATAAATATTTTTTCACAAAATGTTCCCGAATCGTCAAGTATCACTACAGAAGACAAGGACATCATTCTAAAAGCTTATTCTACGCAAAAAGTAGGTTCTGGAGGTAATTTTGAGAGTGGAAATCACGAGGAATGGTATATCTAATTAAGTTAACTCCACAGAAAGACGCCAAGCTCGTTTTGACAAGAAAATGCTTTACTATTGCCATAAAAACTATTCAGTTAAGCTCGCATATTACAAAACACGATGAATTCATAAAGACTACCTTTTCCAGCGAAATATTTTATGAAACAAAAAGCATACTTGCTATTAGAGGCAATCTTTCTTTGAAAAAATTCTTGGCTGTCACATTCCTTTTTTTTTTTTTACCTCAAAACTGTGCAGAGAACAGAGATCACTGATCCACTTAAGGTGTTCGATTCCTTCTCTGTCTTTGTTGAACCCGAAAGTTACCAGAGAATTTTCCATTTGGTTTCAGTGTTCTACATAACAGCACACTTGGTAAAATATTAGAAATACAGCTCATTTTGATTTCGGCTCGACGAACGATAGTTGTTGTCGAAATCCATTACTCCTCGCTTTTAAGATTCCAGACATTTATTTTTCACTCCCTGTCATATTTATCAAATTGGTGTTCCATTCTTGAATGTGCTCCATTCTCGCATATTACAAAACATGATGATTTCATAAAGGCCACCTTTTCCAGCAAAATATTTTTTTGAAACAAACAGCATGCTTGCTATTAGATGCAATGTTTCTTTGAAAAAACTCTTGGCTGTCACATTTAATTTTTTTTTTTTACCTGAAGACTGTGCAGAGAACAGAGATCACTGATCCACTTAAGGTATTCGATTCCTTCTCTGTCTTTGTTGAAACCGAAAGTTACCAGAGAATTTTCCATTTGGTTTTCCGTGTTCTACGTAACAGCACACTTGGTAAAATATTAGAAATACAGCTCATTTTGATTTCGGCTCGACGGACGATAGTTGTTGTCGAAGTCCATTACTCCTCGCTTTTAAGATTCCAGACATTTATTTTTCATCCTCTGTCTTATTTATCCAATTGGTGTTCCATTCTTGAGCTCCATAAGGGTATATTTTGTTTAAAGATGTGCTAAAACGCTATGCGAGTTACAATGACTTTCTACGCCATTCGAGGTTTAAGAATTAAATGTTCTTCTGTGTGCACTAGGGAAATCTACGTATTACCCCAGCCCCCTCAAATCTAACAAAATGCGCCCAGAAGACTATATGCACAAAGACACCACTTAGGAGGGGAGTGGCAGGCAAGACTTTTCCGGTCACGGAAACAAATTATAAATAATAATAATAACAATAATAATAATAATAATAATAATAATAATAATAATAATAATAATAATAATAATAATTAGACGCTGCATTAGCGTACACTGGGTTGCCTGTAGTACGAAAGGACTGAGTTGGGTGGTATTAAACTGCAGCGTTCCAGGCATTTTTTTTTCAAGTCTGGGGTTATTAAGACCATTTAAGGGGTCACCCAGAAGTCGTACCAGCAAAGGCCCTTTGGCTCGCGCGTTCAAACGACAAAACAAACCCTTTTCTGAAGTTAAAAACCTGGCTACCGGCCAATTAATCATTTGTCAGAAAGAAGAAATTCCTGTCATCTTTAGAAAAAAATAGACACGCATTGCTTAAGTGTGGTACTGAAGTAACATAGCGCTTTATTCCATATTGTCAACTGAGCTGCGTTTTGTCTTCCAGGAGATTCACGTTGTCTTTGCGTAATATGTAGGTCTAACAGTACACGATATTGTTTTGGTATTGTATATTGTAGTGCCATGGTAGAAGTATTAGATAAATATCCCCCTGAGAAGACATGTGGTTACTAGCAAAGTTCTGAACCCAGAGAGATTGAAGAAAATAAAAGGGAATCGAGAAGCATTGGTTTCTGGGCTGACATGTTGATCATTTTCAAGTTCCCTCACAAGTTCTTTTCACCACAAGTTCAAGCGTGCACTCTGAGCATCTGACAACTTTGCAAAAAAATTCACTGAAGTTATTCCTGTCCGGCGGGGTAGTATCTGGATGGGCGACCTAAAAATATGCCACCTCGTAACAGAAGCATAGCACCGAGTCATTGCTAAAGAAGCCCTTCAGCAAACTAGTGCGCCGCCATGCAGTCCTCGTTTATTCGTTTAACTTTTCAGTACCCTTGCAACCCACTACTACAAAACGCCTTGTTATAAAACATTTTGGGAGATTTTTGCTAAGTTGAATTTTGTTATTTTACTATTGGCTGCACCGAGTAAATCGCAAAATCGACAGGATCAAGTTACCGCGACGTGTTTACTCGCGACTCAGTGAAGCATCTGTGTCAAATGACGGCAAGATACCGGGTTTTTGTTTTTATTTGTTTTCTTTTTCTTTCAAGTGTTATAAAGTTTGACAAGAAATGTGTGAATTCAACACATAACAATCGCCCAACTCTTGAGGTTGACCATTGTTTCTGCAAAGTCAAAAATTTACTCTCCAAGACGAGGTTATTCCATCGTTTTGGGAATAGCAGCTACTTTAATATTCATGAGTGTCACAATTTTTGACCGGTTTTGGGGCTCATTTTGTTGAAACTCAAGCACGCTTCCAACAGACCTGTTTATGTTCGTGACTTATGCGCTGCTTACAGTGCACTACCACAAAAATCCTCCCCGTATCACATTTCAACACAAGTATGCAAATTTGTTAAGCTCGAAAATTACACAACATGATAAATTTACGAAAGGTGGAAATTTCACAGAAGTCTTTTCCAACGAAATATTTATTGAAACAAAAAACACATTTGCAATTAGAGGCAAAAAAAACCCTTCCTATTTCAATTGCGTGCGTGCGTGCAAACACGTCACACAATCGGTGTCACAAAGCATATGCAATTAAATAAATTTGTGACAGTTCACATCAAACCCTTTTCGAAAGAACCTTGAACGTAAATAATAAAGCACAAAAGAGACAACAAGCTTTCATTCAAATAATTTTTCACTGTCACATTTCCATTTTTTTTTTTTTTTTTTGAGTACAAAATGAATGTAACTTGCCAGACAACTAAGATGCGACTTCAGTAAACGCTGTGATGCATTCAAGGCGTTCGATTCCTTCGATGTTTGTTAAATCCATAAAAGAATTGCCATTTGATTTCAGTGTTGTATATAATACCAAGTTAGTAAAATATTAAAAACAAAGCTTACTTGATATCCAACGGCGAAAAATGAAATTGTTGTCGAAGACTATTACTCGTCGCTTTAAAGATTCCAGATATTTATTTTTCAACGACTGTGTTGTTTATCCAATTGACCTTCCATTCTTGAGCTCCATAAGGGTATATTTTGTTTAAAGATGCACTAAAACGCTATTCGCGTTACACTGACTTTCGACGCGATTCCAATTAAATGTCCTCCCGTGTGCACCAGAGAAAATTACGCATTACCCCAGCCCCCTCAAACCTAACAAAATACGCACAGAAGACTCTATGCACAAAGACACCACTAAGCAGGGGAGTGACGGGCAAGATTTTTAGCGAGACGGAAAAAAACATTTAAAAAAACACGAAATGCAACGCGGATTCCGACTGGGTTTGGCAACCCTGTAAAAATTAAAAAAAAACACGAGATGAAACCCAGATTCCGACTGGGTTTGGAAACCCAGTAATGAATTTTTTCTTTCTCTTGGCCTTACTGTGTGAACATATTTCTAAGCAATCTCGAATTTGACACTTTGATCGAAATCAAACTAGGTGATAGAAGGATTATGATGATGTCGAACCGTCGCAACGAAATTGGAAAGATGTTAAGACCGATTCCGCTCAAAGTTCGAGCAAGCAATCACTGCAAAAATTATTTGCTAAAGATCTACTCATAGCATCATAACGTTGGGAACAACTCCTTTTAGTTCATTTCTCTAAGTGATTCCGTGATTGAATTCTCAAGCATTCTCGAGGAAGTTAATGTCAAACTTCGTAAGAATTCTTAAAACGTGTGTGATTGTATCTTTAACTCGAAATGTCTGTATTTATTGAAATATTGATAACTTCAAATCCAATTTTCCTTCGCGGGGTCAGTTTGAGAGCTTTCGACTCGATAAGTTATTCTTAGCTGTATTTAAAATATTACCATGCCATGAGGTTTTTTTGGTAACTTAATTTTTGCCAATATTGCTCGATTTTTCTGGGGAAATCATCTTACGGACACCTCCTATACAGCAGGTATTTGGGCCAACCTGTTTCGATTCTTGGATTTGTCGCTAGCAGTGCGAACATCACGCTGGATGAAATGAAACGGTATCCTGATGGCCCGATTGTTCTCTTGAATACAAAATTCTTTCTTAAGGTCAAGTTGATATAAACTCCAGTCCTAAAAGGAACTCTTATTATTTTAATGACCGACTTCCCTGGCTAGAACGATCCTGCAAATAGAACGTTTTTGCTGTTGTTTCCGCTCAAGTCTTTCCTCCGGATTACGGCTATTTTACTGAGCAAGAGACGCACCCTCTTAGTGTGCTCTTATCGGAGTTCGGTCAGTCTCGTCAACCTCTTGTTTCCGGTATTTTTTTAGACGAAAACCATTCTTGTGATAAGTCGTTTCTCATAATTGATCTTCGCCAAATTTGCCCTTTCTCCAGGAAAGATGAATTTTGCTGCGATGTATTGAAACGTGTTTTAATTTCTTTTTTATTTCTTTGCAGTATAATTGACGCAGGATTTGTTCTCGCCAGAGGAATGAGGGAGGTAGTTTGGTTAGCAGGAATTCTGTGGGTTTCATGGTTTTTCTGTTCAGTAAGTTCCGGGTTGGAGCCTGGAGAGCAGGCCAAGGTAACTACGGCTCTCGAAACAGCTCAGTTTGTACTGAATTCAATTAACGAAGATTATACAGCTCAAGAAAAGGCCATCAAAGAGTTGCAGAAGGTTTCGGCTCAAACGAAAAGTGCTAAACTATTGGAGAGGCAGACGAAATTAGCCAAGATCGGTTCCAAAGTTGGCAAAGCTCTCAAAGCAGTGCAGGCTGCATCTGCTATTGCAAGTTTTGTCTTTACCTTCTTCATGCCAAGTGAGCTCGATGTTATCACAGGCTTGATAAACAAACGCTTCAACGAAATCAATAACAAGCTCGATCGTCTGGACGAGAAACTCGACGAGATAGAGAAATCTATCAGGGTGAATACTGCTTTCAACACTTTCTTGTCTGCCTGGATCAAATGGGAGTATAAATCGAGGAATGGAGCCAAGAAACTAGCCGGCATCCGCAAGCTAATGGGGACTAAAATACGAAGAATAGACCAAGTAAAGCTCGCCGAAGAATACGTTAAATACTACGAAAACAACAACTTGGATGGCAACCTTCTGAACCTCTACAGAATGGCAGCCCTCCCAAACGCTATTACCCAACGAAACATCTTCGACCTATTTATTGCTCAATTTGGCTGCGACATAACGAAGCTGTCAGAATTAATGATCCTCGTCAAAAACATAATGACCAGCGCTGCCCAGCAGAAAATGACCTACTATTATTTCAAGGGTTACCAAAGCAGAGCCAAGAACAGTTTCAAAGACATCCAAAGTTACTTTTTCAGAATTCGTCGAGCCTTTGACGATCGAGTCTGGCACTGCAGAAGAAGCTCTCTGAACCACGCTAAGACGGATGCCAAGAAGATTTTGAAGAATATGAGGGGATCTGCACAGGAGAGCATAGTTCAAGCCATCTTTAATGAACTTAAAGTGAAGTACCCTTGGTACACATGGGCTGTTGCAGCAGTCAAGAATGACCGTCCAAGGATTCGTGGTCTTGAGTTCAGAGGCAATACATACTTTCGCTTAGAAGACCGGTCGGATCCCAAGAAAGTTAAGGCGTATTTTGTGGTCCACGAGGACACAAAGTCGTCTGCAAACTGCATTGACATTACACAAGCCAAGACCTTACTGGTTTTCAAAAAATGCGACGGGTGCAATTCCGACTATATCTACGCTGCTGATAACATTCTGTCCAAGAAGAGATGCGGAAGCTCGACGCTCGAACGGGTTGCCAATATTAAACAACAGTGCTCCAGATGCCGCCACTGTACCTACTGTACCAAGCATGTGAAAACGGAAGTCCGAAGTTGGGCGTTTATTGCATCAGCAGTCAACACTATCAACGACATATGTCAGTCAGACAGCTGCAGTAGTCACGGTCAGTGTAGGCAAATACCATTTACGAAAACTCACCGATGTATCTGTGAGACGAACTACGAAGGAGAATCGTGTGAAAAACGCTTAGACTTTGACGAAACCATCGAAACGCTGATCGCGGAATTAAGAAAGACTTTCAAAGTTGTAAATTACGTTCCTACCACTGTCGACGTGTTCTTCTCCATAAGGTCACTGTCCAAGAAGTTAAACATAGTTTTGCAGAAGATCAAGGCCTCCTTTGCTCATACGAATAACATCATCAAGCATTCTCAAATCATTTACAACGTCGAAGATATAGCCGATCTCTATGCAAAGCTGCAGAAGAACGAGATGACTTTTGATCAGTTTGGCCGAAAAATCGATAACTATTTGCAGACAGTCTCAACCTATAAGCTACAGAACAGATTGAAAAAGATGATTCTTGGTCAAGGCACTTTAGACACCCCTGGAAATGACGTCTATAATTCGTACAAGCGAGAATACCTAAGTCACAATGGAGGTGGTTGCTCGGCAAAGTACAATGAAGATATCAAGAGTTTCAGGAACAGCTTAGCCTACTTGGACCAGGCACTTGGAGAGGCGCTGTTACTACATCAAAAGTGGTTGCTTGAAACGAAAGGAAAAACAGAAAACCTCCGCAAAAAGTACAAGAAAGAAGCAGAGTACATTCACAACATCTTCAAAGGTCGACAGCAGAAATACAACCAATACTGGAAGAGATACAGCTGTGGTCCTGTTAGTGTTGATGGTACGAGTGTTTCCTGCAAGGACGAGTTGACCTTCGAAGGCATGACTGTAACTTTAAGGTGCGACAAGCAGAGGCGCTCGACTCCGAGCCAAATTACTTGCAAGAGGATTGGCAATATCTTGAAATGGGACTCTCAACCAAAATGTAAATACCGTTGGGGAAATTTTGGTGCCTGGGGTCGTTGTTCCAAGACCTGCGGTGGAGGAGTTAAGCTCCGTTACAGACGTTGCTTAGGAACAAGCAATGTCAATAGCTGCAGAAGAGACCAGGGTGGATCAAATTACCAAACTGCAAAATGCGAGACCCAAGACTGCTGCTCTGCTCAGTACGGGAAGTTCAAATGTTCCAATGGAAGATGCATACAGAAAAGTTTGCTCTGTGATGGAAATAATGATTGCCGGAACAACGATGACGAAAGCAGGTCTCGATGTCCAAACTTCATTCGCTCGGGTGACCTGATAGCATTAAGAAGCAAGGCCAGAAGAAATCAATGGTTGAGCTGTTATTGCACTGTAAACTGTGGTGTTGATCGTTGCAAACTTCGAGGCTGTCCTGGTAGTCAAATGACGGGCAGCGATTGGAGATCGTGCAGCAGTGAAACATTCAATCTGTACTTGACACATTACCGTCCTGGGGAACCTGTCAGATACGGTGACTCAATCGCACTTTATTACGGTGCGGGCCACTGGCTGAGTTGCTGGGGCAGTGGGGGTGTTTGTCCGACAAGGAGCTGTCCCGGTTACGGAAGGTGGGATTCCAGAGATACAAAGTACTGTCGCGGAGAAAGATTTTGGATTTATTCACCCGAACGTGAGGGCAGGTGTTCTAGCGATACAAGATTGGGTTGTCGAGGAAAGCCAATACAGAAGGATGACAACGTCTTCATACAATACTCCATAAAGCGAAGCCGGATAGGGTATTGGCTGAGCCAAGACAACAAGGACATCAGAACCCGAACCTGTCCTGGCATTTACATCACCAAATATGACAGAAGATGCAGAAGTGAAAGCTGGAACATTTTTGCCCGTTAGAGGTCACGTAGACGACAGGACATTTAGAGCTGCTAGTGTGATTCGTTTTTTTTTTTTTTTTTTTTTTCTTTTGCAAACATTTTGAAACATTCCGTTTTCTCTATCATATCATCATATTCATATTTATCATGATTTAGCCGATTTAGGCGGTACGAACATTGTTGAAGGCGAAAGGCTTAGACAAGAAGCCTGCGATAATAAATAAGCTAAGAAGCATTTTTATTACACAAATTCTAAGCACAGCGTTTTTCACATGTGCATTACAAATTGAAATCAAACTCGGACCCAAATTACAAACAACGATACAACTGACGTCTTGTGAAAATGTAACGTGCAGCTCGTCGAGCACGCCTTCTGAAATGTCGTGGGATTTTGAAACACCTTTTCAAAACCCCTCGAAAATCGTAGGCTCAGGCAATGTTGAAAGAGGAGAGTTGCATGTGCACACGTGGAAGGTACAAAACGACACCTTAGCGTCTAAATCGCCCTTCAATTTTTTCCATTTAAAGGGAACCTCCACTAAAACAACAAAATAACTTTAAACCACAGAACATGTTTACAATTGGAATTGCTCAATCTTTTTCCAATGAAAGCGTTTGTATTCGAGAAAAATAAATTCCAAAAAACGCTTATTTTGGCTTTCAAATTTCCCGGGCGCCGCCATCTTGAATAATTGTGACGTAACTTGGTTGCCCTATTGTTCCAGAACAATCGCTCTTTGTATCAGAACAATAGGGCAACCAAGTTACGTCACAATTATTCAAGATGGTGGCGACCAGGAAATTTAAAAGCCAAAATAAGCGTTTTTGGAATTTATTAGTTAGTTTGGGTTTAGGATAGACCAACTTAGAGCCACTTAGTTGCCTTAGTTTTATTAACATTTTTTTTTTTTACTGTTTGTTTAAAGACTAACATAAAATGTGGAACGAGCTGTTTTCGAATAGCGTAGTGATATCAGCTTGAATGAAGAGGCCTCGCTCCTTACCAGTGGTGCAAACATCCCGCATTCTTTGCATCGGGTTGCACAACCTCTGACCGTGGTTTCTTGCGCTTTAATTTCTACTGTTACTGCAAAGCAGTCCAGCGAGAAAAAATAGACAGCTCGAATTCTCAATTCAAAATCTGTCCCCCAACAGGATTGTGACTCATTAATTTGGTGATTTTCTTAAGTTTAGTAAACATGGGTTCCTTTTGCAGGTACCGGAGCACAGATTACGTAAAAGAAAAAAAAACAAAAGACAGAAAACAAAACAACTCCAAGTAAAAACTAGTCCCAAGTGACCAAAAATACAATGCTTTCCGGTACATGCAGAAAGACCCTAAACATGGGATAATGCCAATGACTTTGCTGCATGATTATCTGGAAACCTATTGTGTTTACTAGGTAGGATGTAGGTATATAAAGTGATATATTAAATTATCTGTAATAGGCAACTTTCAATATAGCGTCATTTGACTACAACTACCAGAAATCAGTTTGTTTTTCTTTCTCGTTTAATTTTGTATTTCCAGCAGGGTAAAAATAACAATAGCTGTAATTAGCACGAGAAAAACAAGACCCGAAGGATTCTGGTAGTTGTAGTCAACTGGCGTCATCATGCAAAACACATGTTCTATTGATGATGACATGTGCAAGCAATGGGCCATTTCCGAGTTGCTGTTAGTCTCGGTTTCGAAGTGAGTCTTGGTGCTCAACTATTGAAAGGGAAATGAGTTTGATTTGCATAAGAATACGCAACTTACTTACATTTGAATAGTTGTGCACCAGGACTCGTTTTGAAGCTGAGACATGCAGCAACTCGGAAATGGGCTATTATGTGTAATTGGATTTGACCGGAGTTGACGTTAAGAACGGTTAACTGAATCGAATGATCAGTAATAAACTCGTTGACCACAATAGATGACTGGCGAAGTTCATTGTCTCCCGATGTACTAATGGCGAAATGCTGAAAATACCTTATGTAGGAAGACGACAGCTAGGGTAGGAAGGAGCCAAAGGTTTCTCTGTTGACTGTTTTTTTTATTTATTTATTTTATTTTGTTATTTTAAGGGTAGGATAGGGCCACGCCTAGAAAAAAGAGACCAGATGGCATCATAATCGAGCAGCCTTAGGCCCTGTCCACACAAAAGCGCTTTTAAAACTTCTCTTTTTATATATCTCAAACGTTTTCATTTTCTTTCAGGTACGTTGATGCGTTTCAAAACTCATACATCGTCGAAGGATCCCACTTTTGAGAACGTTTTTAAGAGTTTTCATTTTCCATGTGTTCCTGCTGAAACTCTAAACCACTGACACCGAAATATTTTGGTTTTGAAAGGAGAAAGCTTAAGCAAGTTATAAAACTTACAACATCATGAGCTTTTTTATGCCTCCTGCAGCGTTTGGTTCCAACCACACATCTGCAGATATCATTAAACTGCCAGGAGCATAGCTTGCTTAGGAGGTGTAAACGGGGGAGCAGAATTGAGGATGTGGAGGAAACATTCACTCCCAATGCCTGTGTACACCTGCTAAACAGGCTGCGAGGAGCCTCAAAATATTAGCTTCGTGGCATGCGGTACGGTTGCTTTTAACTCGTCTTCTCTTAATTTCCTTCACATTTTGGCGTAGTCGGCCACTTAGGCTATGTTAAGGACGTTCGCACTAAATGTTTGTGCGTAACGTTACTGCACAGGTAACGCAACTGTAATATGTCACACATTACTTCGAGCATTTTTGAACCTTTGCAGAAACCGTGGGCGATAAGTTTTGCACAGTGTTGGATCAGAGAAGATCGTGATTAGTCAAAATTGATTAAAAAATATTTATGAAGTCAAGTAGACTACTGCAGGACTGATATTCGCGTTGTTTCATCAGTCGTGGCATAGTTAATGCATGGAGATGGTTATGAAACTGGACAAGTTCCTTTGTTTCATGTTTTTGTCCTTTTCTTTGGCCTTGACCCTACATAAAAACACGCCTTTTTTCGAGAAGATAACCAATCAAATCCTTCGATTAAATTATGCGCAACTAATTTGCGAACCCGTTCGAAGCGAAGACAAAGATTGTGCAGGGTCACGGTCAATTCAACATCGATTGCAACAACATGGTTCTCGCTTTTGAAAGTTCTAAGGTTTCATAACCAGTCCCTCGATTAACTATGGTCGTGCACTAGTCTACTTGACTTTCATAAATATTTTTCAAGAATTAGTTAAAATAACATGGCACACTTATTTCCGAATCATCATGAAACCATCATCTGGAAAAGGTAGCTGCTGATCGAGTAGTGGCTGAAAGTTTGGAAAACTCGGGGACGAACCGTTGCGTAAATTTAATGGGGCTGTCTTTTTAAAGTGTTTTTATTACCCTACGAAAGTTTAAAATTTTCCTTTACTTTCGTGAAAATAGAGCAGTATTTGTTCCTCGCTTCTTGAATAGTGCGGACCTGCGTGGAAACAACCATCAATTAAATTTCACAAAAACCACACTACAGAAGACGAGCATGACGGCAATAGAGAGATATTATACAAAACACTAACCAAATAAAGATGACGTCTGCTAAAAACTTCGTTGCTATGCTGGACAAAGTTTTTTTTTTTTGGGTGGGGGGGGGGGGGGAGGGGGAGGGGGTAAAAACCTGTCATCCCTTCAACGATCGATCCTCTCTTGGGTCCCAGTCCTTCCCCGACAGTTCACGCAAAAACGTGACAATCGAAATTTTCCAAGAGCTTTGCAAAATCACATGGATTACTTTAGTTACTATCTACAAAATATGATGAAATGAAAAAATTCCCTCCATAAGAAGTTATCTTTTTTTAACATTTTCTTTCCTCGTGCCATCGAATTCCGGTAGTGGTTGCAACGGATAGAGCGTCGAAGATGAACTCTACTGTTTGCGACATCCCTAGCGGCATGCAATTATCTGAAATCTCACTCCTAAAAACCTATGCACGGAAATCTTCATTCTAACAGTTTATTTTTATGATTTTCGATGAATGAGCAGTTGAGGCTACATCTCGCTATTATGACCGATTGCCATTTTCTCCGAAACAAAGTCGGTGACCCCCAATCTTTTTTTCATTTTTGGAGTAAGTACTTTATGACCTAACTCTAGGCAAGAAACGAAGACAATATCACCGTAGGAACATTTTAACGCGAACGTCCTTAAGTCTCGCAAACATGACATTTATTGTAATAGAAAATTTTATCGCTTGTGGTTCATTGTCATTACATGTATAATAATAATAATAATAATAATAATAATAATAATAATAACCACCGCTACTATCATCATTATCATCATCGTCATTTATTTCTTTATTTTATATATATATTTTTTTTGCGAAATCAAATATTGAGAATTGTACAGTCGCCTGTACAAGCTAGCTCTCCTGTACTAATAAATACTGTGGCATTTAAATCTCTTCAGATTTCTGCATTGGTTCAGTGATGTTTGTTACTCGGACTACTGGGTTGTAGAAAAACCCACTGTAGGCTTCTACGGGACTTCAAGGTTATGGTTATGGTCAGGGTTATGGTTGGTTAGAGAAGCAGATAACAATGATGTAATGTACATTTGCTGATGGACGAACAAAAGGAGCAAATGAGAGATCTTTTGTTTTCGTCCACCAACATGGCGGCGATGACGTCACGTGAAAACCACCTAAAACCACCGTCAGCTGACAAAAAGGGTCGACTACATGTACTTCACTTAGGGCCTCAACAAGCGATGATCGGTGACACTCGATGAAGTTCGCCACTACTTCTGTGTGATTATCGCGATTGATTTTCCGATCTGTTTCCCTGATTGAAAAAAATGTTGGCAAATTTTTTCAACCTTAAGATTCAAATTCATTTTGACGATCACAACAATCGATTCCTCAAGGCAAACCACCCACAGTCAAACTTCAAATGTTATTGAAGCCCCTTGGATGAGAACGTACGAAAGTCGTGTAAACTATCTAATCCCCGTCCTACTCTGACCTCTCCGCACGCGAAATTAGAATGGGACTAACAATCGGCCAGCTCCAAGACGGCTTTGTGATCATTAATAAAGCAATGTGTAGAACAATCGGCCTTTCAATGCTGTTTAATTAAACCCGGTTTCTTTTTTCTCTTTGTTTGCTTTATCCCTTTGCCACTGCTTTAGCCGCTCTCATGACTGCCATGGTATTTTTATTTACTCTGTATTTTCCTATTGTGTTTCCGTACAAATAAAAGCCCAACTCAAGTTACAGCTGTAGCTTCCGTCCAGGTGGCCGAACATGAAGGTGCAGTGGCAGCCGCTGCTGTCTCGATTGGGTTTATCAGTCCAGTGCATACATGTCCGATATGTCAGCATAAATTGATTTATGTTTGTTTGCATAGCCGTCACAAGGTGTCCCCTTGCTGTTCGATTAGGTTCAGGGATAGAATGGGAGCTGTTGGGGATGGGGCTAGTTTTACTAGCGGAAGCACAAGCATTGTTAGCGGACTTGAACATTAGAAACTTTGCACCTTTTGGTAGGACAGAGGACACTAATCAACTACAGTACAAGTTCATATAACTGTGAATGTTGCTCCTGCTCATGCTCTTTGCCGGAAAAAGCCCCGGCCTAAAATTGACGACATAGCTATAATAAGATTGCTTGCAACATTTGTCCGAGTTAGTCTGGGTACCGTTAGTGTCTAAAAGAAGGCACGCAACAAAAATGGTTAATGGCAACCGTTAATTGGAAGACGAGCGTGCGCACTAAAAACCTCGACTTCTAAACCCCTAGTGCGATGATGCTGAGAGCTGAAACTCGTGTAATCCTACAGGAATACCAACCTAATGGATGTAATAGCGTAACCGTTACTTGGGAGTCATTGTATATTGGCTTGGTAGTGTTCATTGGGTTTTGTTCGTCTTGTTTTTCCTTCGTTACACGAAGTAAAAGGCCAATAACATTGCGGAAAGTAGAATCGAGTTCCTCTTTAATATCAGTAATATGTGTAACTTATTTCACAATGTGGTACCCGCTGCAGCACCTGTGTTACTTTTATTTAGGAACCTAATTCAAAACAATGTACATCAGTGCCTTCAAAATAAGAGAAATTATGGGGACACTGCCACATGGAGCAATCCGTTAGTCGTCGAGGCTAAGCAGGCCACTGGTTTTGATAATCGATTGGACTTATAGGATAAGTTATGGATAGTTAAAAGTTTTTTTTTGCATAGTGTTCGGTATTTATTAGGTTATTCTATCCCTAAGTGGAAATACATGGCTCCTTGGAAAATCCCTGTTTGGTGAAAAAGATTCCGTGATAAAGTTTGATGACGATGAGTTTTGTGTAAGTACTAACATTGGTTTGTCTTGATTTGCTTTTTAGCTATCTTATGCTGAAATGGTTGGATGCAATAAACCAGAGGTAAATGAATATTTTTTTGGAAGTAAGAGGCACCATTTTGTTGTCATTATTCAGACAAGTGGCGAGGGGTGGAAGTGATAGAATATACTCAGAATTTTCAAGGTCATCGTTGGTGTGAACAATTTGTCGTTCAAACCTAGTTTTTAATTCCTTTTCCAAAGAATTCTATTTAGACAAGAAACAAGGAACGATTCGTTTCATCTCATGACGGAGAAGCCAAAATCAAGGGAAAATAAAGGTTATAGAAAGGGAGACGCGGATAGTACGCGATGTCCACTTATTCTCAGTATGAACACGTTCACGTTGCCCTAAAGCGTTATAAAGCATTGTCGCACTGTCACATTTCGTGTATGTAGTCCAAAGACAAAGGGAGACCACTTTTAAGAACATTGAGTAGCCAACCTTTTTAAGTTCATGAATTTCAATCAACGCCTCTCCTTAATTTTCCGCTCTGTGACATTCTTTGTTTAAATCTTGACAGCAATTTGAACGCTAACTTTGCGTTCTGGTCTTTTTCAGTGTCCTATAGAATGGTTCCATTATGGCTGTGTTGGATTAACAGGCGCTCCGAAGGGAAAATGGTTTTGTCCGCACTGCCAAAATCAAATGAAACAACAGAGAAGAGGACGCCGACACAAATGATTTTCAAAACGTTTTGGAACAATTATTGCTGAAAACCATTTCTGGCTCAACGAGACCAAGCTTTTGGATCTCCATCCCTGGCGTATTAAATCACATTAGTTGACAGTTGTCTTCTTAGGGCGTGTCGCCTGACCATCTCCAAAATCTCTAGTCACCATACTGGCGTCTTGCATAAGCGGTCCGTGGAACCGCCTACACAACTAATCGTTGTTTGACCCTGGCAGTTGTTCTTTGTCGAACATTGCACGTGGATTGACTATTTTCAAGTGTGTTAGGTACCAATGGGCGAAGCATACGTTCCTTCAGGAGAAGATTGCGTGACTAATGAGCATGACTTCGTGACCAAGCTTTGTTGTCCAAACAGTAGTGCTTTTCTTCTTCTTTTTTTTTTTTTTTTCTCTGTAATTTGTTCAGTACACCAACATGGCCTCCATGACATAAGGTGTAAGCCAAGGACTAAGCTTAAAGCTGTCCCTGGGTAGACTGTGCCATCCACACAGGGTAATTCAATTTTCTAGTCACAGACTTTGCTCCATCCATCTTAAACATTATGTGTTTTTGTGTTATGGGGAGGGAGGGTAGGCTAAAATGGATATTCGCTTCATGAAAAGGGGGGCAAACTTTGGACACTTTTGATTCTTTCATAAAGGTGTAGACAGAACTTAAGGCTTGTAATGTCATGTTTTAAACAGTGCCGCCGAAAGATTGATAGTGTGAATTCTGTCAACCTTACTACGGGAAAACATGTGGATATTTGATGATTTGGTTAACAGAGCTATGCACCTTTCAAACGTCCAAGGCCTGGCATTTACCTAGGAGAATTGATACCCTCAAAACAGATAAATCTTTGTTCAACTGCAGAATGCCCTTTGGCAGGTACTTATTTGTTTGTGATTGAATGAGGATGACATCTGTCGTATTCTGATTCCATCAAATAATACTGCCGAAAATAATACTAAAAAAATGGTGGCAAGGTATTCTGTAGTCATTCCCCTGCATCTTTACTGGAGTGCTAGAGTTAATGATATTAATATTTTAGAGTATGATATTAATATTATAAAATCATTTTGCCATAATAACAAAAAAAAATGTTCTTTGCTTACTCATTTCTTTCTCTTAGACAAAGCAATTCTGGAGGAAATCTTTGAGCAAACAAAGCTTTTGAAGCTAGAGAAAAAGGTAACTATTTTGACTTCCAAAAGTAGCAAAAAGCTCAATGTAAGTGGTAGTGGTTTGTAGTGGTATTTACAGCATACAATGGTTAGTTGAAAGAAAGCCATAAACGTAACTTGAATTTTACTTGTGCAATAATTGTGTTAGAATAGGTTTCATAATACCATTGCTAACTAGCCTGCCTTTGATAAGATAACTAGGAAACTTTTACTGCCTAAGAAATAATTAACAAATAAATTATTCCATGATTGCATGTTGGATATCAGATGGTTAAATTATAGCAAACAAGGCGCATAGTGCCCAGTAACCATTAACCAGTCTCATATCCAACAAGTGCCAATGGAATAATTATATTGTTTTATTAAATTTTCATCAAATTCTGAATGCTTGGACACTTGGAAATTAAAGTCAATCAGTTTACTTAACACAATCAGTTTCGATATTAGGTCATATGGTATATGTGAAATTATGAGTTTATAATGGAGATTGTGTGAACCAATCAGAAAGCTAGAAATGCAGTATCTGAGGTCGAACATTTAATAACATTTTAATAATAATTCTTATTATTATTTATGTCATAGCACTAAGGCATGGTGGTTAATTTGCACATTGTTTTTACATATGTACAGTACAGACGACTTGTTTCATATCAAGATTTTATGAAAAAAATTACTCATATTGATGTAACTGAAGTACTGTTTTTTCTTTTTGCTGTGAAGCTCAGGCATAATCATGCCCTTGTGTTAGTGTATGACTTCCTGTTTGGTCAAGGGATTCAGTGTGGTAGAGACTTGAAGCACAGCGTCACCAAACACAAGTCTGCACTGCAGTCATGTTTGGCTCGTTTGAAGATCAAAGCCAAGGTTTATAAGAATGAGGACCTCTTACCCAAGCAGATCTTAGACAAAGGTATGCACAAAAATATGATAATTTTTGTTTTACGCAGCAAGGAAGTTATTTTGATTGAATTAGTCTTGTGCAGCCACTGTTCACAAAGTGACATTAGATTTCATCTAGTTTACAAATTGTCTAGATTACATGATTTTAACCCATTGACCCCAAGGAGTGGGACTCAATAGATTTTACTCTGTCTAACACCAGACGATTTTACTCGTCAGTGGGGTATGTCCAGGGTGGTTTAGGAGTGGCTGGGTTAACAACTTTTATTTCCACTCAAAAACTATATCCCCTTGCAAGTGAACCAACTTTGGTCAGTTTTCATTCCATGGCAGTGGGAGTGAACAGCTGAAACATCCCCACAAATTCTTTCATTACAAATGTTGGTTTTAATCCTTATACATATAGATAGCTTAGTGTCATAGGGATAAATTAAACCTCAAACTTGGTAAAAATGACTTAATTTGATACTCAAGACAGATCCCAACCATAATTATTATAAAATACATGATAGCAGGTGAACATTCAAAACTTGTTTCCTTGTGTTCTTCTCTTTAACTCCATAATGGGTATTTCTTTTACTCAGAGAGAAATATTAATTTTTGTGGAGTGTTCATGAACAGAGTAAGCTTTGCTTTCACATGTATTACATTCACATGTTATAAACAGCGATTTATGATTACATATATACTAAATTTCTTGTGATGTTTCACGTAGATTTGATCCCACGTTATGTCAGAGTTAACACAATAAAGAACTCCATGGAACAGGTAATCCAACATTTCAAAGAAAATGGTTATGAGCAAGCTAATCAAACCAATGTAGCATCTTTTGTCATGCAGGTAAGTTCTCAATTCCATTGACAAACCTCTCCACCTTTTTCTTAGCAAGGTCTAGCTCCACTCAAAAACCCTTTAACCCTTTCCCTGACTGAAGAGTGGCACTTACAGATTTTACTCTGTCTAAAACCAGACGATTTTATTCGTCAATGAATGTTGCTTCAGGGATGAAAAGGTTAACAACATGTACAGTGTAGGTGATGATGATTAAATGTAAAACTTTTTGTGGGCCGAAAACTGCTTTGCATTCAGAAAGTTCTTTGAAAACAGCGATGCAAATTAATTTGTGATGTCAACCTGGTATTGAACGCATTCTGCTTCATTGCTCGGTTATTTGTTCAAGAATGACCACTTTTCCCATCTTTGAAAGCCAATAAAATAGCGAAATTTCAATCAAAAGGTTCCCAAAACAACACAATGTATTTAGGATGATTTCGGATAATTAATAAAGTTGAAATGTGATTTGAGGTGATAGGCACTTTAAACGAAAGTCTACAGTAGGTTATTTACAAAATCCCAAAATAATATTGTTTTGCAGACTGAAGTGCCGGTACTCTCACAAGACGATGCAAAAATCCAATGATTTCATATGAAAAACGTTTTCAGCTACCCTAGTTTTCATGGCAGATCTCCCAGCTGCATTGTGCTGTAGATTCGGATACGTTAATTTTAGTATCAACATTCAAGGGAAATTAATTCCCTCGTGCTGCTGGGTTTTTCCGTGTGCCTTTCTTTAGAACTTTCTTTCTTTTTACTTTTAGAGCAAAGCCACACACACTAAACAGTTCTTGTGTGATGACCACTTTTCAGATCTCGTTTGTACTGATGGCCCTTAAGAACATAAATGAACACCAGCTTAAAGCTCAAAAATAGAAAAACAAAACTCAACCGAATATATTCTACCACAAACGAGCAATGCCGTGTTACAAGACCATGCATCCGTCCAAAATTTGGACCGATGGAATGAACCCACTCATTATTATAGTCATAAAATGTTTTTGAAAGGCAAAACAATGTTCATAAACAAACATGCGTTGTGTAATACATTTTAAATCTTCAATAAGACAATTAGTGTTTTTCGGAGGCAAATTTAATTAGAGAAAAGTCCGCCACCAGCATTGTACATCATTTAAAAATTAAATTACCGGTAGGTTGCAGTTTCATTGGTTATGCATCAGGCGTTTATGTCGTTCTCCTCGTCTGTCTCTCCAATGCCCAGGGATCTATCCGGAAGGGGAATTTAGCCACTATTTGCCGTGGTATATCCTAAACGGATGCTTTAGAACTTCCCATTTTAAGATCACTACAGCATACAGGTACAGTATGTCTGCCACACACATATAATGTATTTTGTGTAATCACCTGTGTATTTATACTAAAATGTATTATTGTTCAATTCCTTTGTCAATATTTTTTTCTATGCAGGAAGCCCATTACAGTACATCCTTTAATTTTCAATGACATGATACATGTAACTCTCTCTGCCAGCTACAATTTAAGATCAAAATTCCCTTGTCGCCTGCTTTCAACAAGATCACATCCAGTGATGGTAATGAGTATTGAAATCTCACCATTCTTTGAATATTTTCTGTATAGGCCAGCTGTATTCCAGCTCACGTCTTGCTACCTCCCCCTGGTTCTCATGTGATCGATGCCTGCGCAGCCCCAGGGAACAAAAGTAGCCATGTAGCAAGCATAATGAGCAATAAAGGGTATGATCAGTCAATCAATTTAAGTATTATTTATTAATATTTCTTATTTTTGGGAACCCCATGACTAATTCATTCTCTCACTCTCTTTCTCAGCCTTTAATAGTGTCTTCAAAATTTAACAGTTATTTCCTTTTTTCATTGACTATCATTCAAAATTATTATCTATACTCTAATCACCGTGAAACGATTATACAATATTTTGTAGCTAATCTTAATAAACACAAACACAGCATCAGGGGCGGCCATCTCGTTTATTGAATGATATAGGATACAGCCAGCGTTTACATCATCACCATAAGGAAAATATAGCAGTGAAAAAACAATAATTAAAAGCAAAGTTGAAAGAGATGCCTTAAATTGGCTCTTACATAGCCTAGTAGCCCCGAGGGATTCAACAGACCAACAAACACGCCTAAAATACTTCTACAGTTAACATGAATCATACATAATGAACGCACTCCCGTGTCATTAGCGAAACGTTACAAAATATATATCCTTTGCTCTTTCCATCAACTTGTCCGAAACTTGACAGCTTCTTTTCTTTTAATCTGTTTTACATGTATATTGGAGTTAAGATGAATCTTCTTTTCAGATGCTCGTATTCTTAATGCTCTGTCAACCATCATTTCCTTCCTGCAGAAAAATATTTGGATTTGACACTGACAAGAAAAGGCTATCAGTAATGGAAAAGCTGATGAAAACAGCTGGCGTAGACTGTGTTACAACGACAAACTGTAGTTTTCTGGAGGTTGGTATTAAGTTAGTGTCTCTCTGTTAAGTGAACTCTCTCTAGAAGGGAGTTAAAGTCTAAAAACACTTGACCATGGCAACGACAATACCAGGAATAAACTTTGTTTTAGCCCTTTTGAGTAAAAGTAATATCTACAGAAGACCACGTCAAGGTATATAACCTTAGGCTAATTGTGAGGTTTTCAAAATTATTCCATCTTAATACAATAATCCATTTTTATTATACTGTATCTGTCAGATAGTACGTGCTCTGTGATTGGCTATTAAAACTAGTTTCCTTTTCCTCGCGGCTGATTACCACAGATAACCACAGAGATATAATAAACATCTTACTAACCTCGTTTTCGCGGTCGGTACTGTAAAATTACGGTTCCTTGTTTTTCACGTTGATTTATGGCCCAAGCGGGAAGCAGTCCACAATTTTACAGTTTGGACCTCGAACTCGGTTAGTTGATTCACTGTATGCCCATGTTCTCGTCAAATCCTTTAATTTGGAATGTGTCAGGTTGATCCCTTTGACGAGAGATACAGCAAAGTTGACTGCATTGTGGTTGATCCATCTTGCAGTGGGTCTGGTATCACGACCAGAATGGATTTACTTGTAGATGAGGAACAAGAAACAGCTGAAAAAAAGGTACATACTCGGCTTTATTTGTCAGTAAGGCTGAATGTTCTGGAAAATGTGCATTCTAAAAAAAGGAGTTTTCCATGGAGTGTCTAATGTAATGTAGCGAATATTAGTTTTGTTTGCCAAAGCTACATTCATTTGAGTGATTGGATTAAAAATGGGATGCTACATTCTCTTTCATTTTCTTACATTTTTGGGATTCGTTTTCCAGCAGGTTGCACACAATTTATTGTTCTTGCTTTCCGTTATGATCATGAATCTTTGATTACTACTATTGTCAACGAATGAAATGATATATGAAATGAACGATATAATGAACTTGGGATATGCATTCAAGTGAAGGTATGCAATTGCTAAAATTGCGTTCGTAACTGCGAGGATCATAGCTTCACTTGATTTCATATCTGCAGTTCAATATATGATTCATTTCATACATGTACATCATTTCGTTCGTTGATTTATTCCGACACGGGAACATTTGAACCCCCAAATAACCAATATCGGTGGCTTCATAGCTCAGTTGGTTAAAGTCCTGCATTTTTCATGCTTCTCCACGCAATTGCTATATTTTCTGCACAGTATTCTTGAAAATGTATCTCTTGTTATGGTTTCTTTGTATTATTTTGATTTTCTCTTTCGCTTCCTCCGTAGAAGAGACTTGAATCTCTCGCCAAGTTTCAGTTATCAGTCTTGAACCATGCGTTGTCCGGCCTTTCCTTTGGTAAAGAGAGTCGTGTATTCAACATGCTATGTTCATCAAGAGGTATGAGTTTCATTGTTTTGTAGTAAATTGTTAAGTACGAAAACAAACGAAATAAAAGTTGACTGAAGCAAGCAAACCAGCAACACTCTTCTTGTGGCCGTAATTTGGAACCAAGTGAAATCTCACTTAGGGAGATTCGTTCCCAAGACAACCAGAACTAAATTGTTAGCTACAACACACTTGACTCTTT
The DNA here is from genome assembly GCF_036669925.1 of Montipora capricornis. NCBI lineage: Eukaryota > Metazoa > Cnidaria > Anthozoa > Scleractinia > Acroporidae > Montipora > Montipora capricornis. The sequence goes on along the minus strand of NC_090889.1, from coordinate 38,721,694 downwards.
AGTTTCCATAGAAACTTTGCCAGGTTCAAATTAATCAGGCTATGGAAATGTTCACCCCCGGACACTTATCTTACGCTGGACCAAGAACCTTCAATTTTCGAACCGAATTTGTTGAGAGAAGAATGGGGCAGAGGCGAATGGAGCCAATGTATTCCCACTTTGTTTCCC
>NC_090889.1:38704026-38709026 GCF_036669925.1 Montipora capricornis | reverse complement strand
CCGAGATAACTAACTAACAAGGCAAACGATCAAAGGCACCGAAACTCCAGCATATAGCAAAGAAACGCCACTTTTTAACAACTTCGGAGACTAATGGGCAATACCTTGCAAAATGACCAACTTTTCTGCAATTAAAACAGCGCCTAGTTAAGGTTCCGGGCAGGTAGTATTGTGGCGTGAGATGTCCACCGCGACCAAATGAACTTCCGGGATAGGGGCCCTGACGCGGGGCGCCGGAAGTGTCTCCCCAAAAATTAAAGGCCTGTCCTGGAGCTGAACTTTTATAGGAAAAGAGTGACCTTAAAATCTTTCGGATCTGGGAAGCCACATGTCTTTCCTCCTTATCCCCAAGGAGTTGCAGCACCACTTCAGCAAGTGAGATGGAGTTTGCAAGGGGGGGAGGGGGGGGGGGACTGTTTAAAAATAGCATCAAACTTTGCGTTGAGGGTGGTTCTCGTCCCTAGCGTGGTCTGACAGTTGTTCCAAGGCCGCAAGGAGGGCGAAAGGATCGAGAAGCGCGGCAGGACGAGAGGCGAGGAGTCTAACTGATTCCAAGGACTGAATAACTTTAGAAACATTAAGGGCCGATTGCAAAGACTCTACTGTTTGGCGAAGATCCTCATAACCCTACGAAGGGATAAGGAAAAAATGAGAAAAAAGTGAAAGCTCCACACGCAGGTGAAAAATCTTGTCACACAGACGCGAAGACCAAACTTGTCACACAAGACGCAAAAAAACTAAACTCGTAACAGAAACTCAAAAGATTAAAATTGTAACAGAGACGCGAAAACTAAACTTGGGTCACACAGACGCGAAAACTAAATTTGTCACACAGACTTGCCACACAGACGGGAAGCTAAATTTGTCACACAAACGCGAAAAATTAAATATGTCACAAAGACCTGTCACACAGACGCGAAAACTAAACCGGTAACACAGACGCGAAAGCCAAACTTGTCACACAGACGGAAAACTAAAGTTGTATACAGACGTGAAAACTGAATTGATACACAGGCGCCAACTAAAGTGGTAACACAAACGCGAAAGTAGTAACACAGACGCGAGAATTTAAAATCTGTACACAGATGCGAAAACTAAATTGGTAAGGCACAAAGGCGAAAACTAATACAAATAACGACGAAGCGAGAACCAAGCTAAACGAATACAACGACAAGAGAAACACTAACCTCGGGCTCCGGAGCTGCAGGTTGGGGCGCAGGAACCACTTTGCCGTTAGCGTTCTGTGCGTTGTTCTCAACGGCAGCGACGGCTGGACGGTCAACGGCCGCTGCAACAGCCCCATCCGCGGGAACAACAGGCACTTGGTCCGTCATGGAAAACGAAGAAAATCTTCGAAGATGGCACAGCGATGACCGGGAAAAAGAAAAACGCCAAGCTATCGACTGGCGAACGTTTAACGAAAAGAGAATTAACCAGGCCAAAACAGGCCTCTTTAATATATAAAAGCTGCGTGAAACCGAACACCCACGAGACTATATGAGCGCGTGGGAATTTTATCCTCGAATCCAGAAGGGATTTGGGGCGTTTGTACGAGATGGCCCCAGCGAGAATTCTTGGATTTCACATGAAGTCACGGCCGCCATGTTGGTGTCCCCAAACAATGAAATGGCGGCCATGTTGGTGTCCCGATCCAATCCTCCGGGAATTGAAAGCTATTATTATGCTAACTTGACGAAACCCAAGAATAGAGCATGAACACATCCTGTTTTAGGATAAGCAGGGACGATATTAGTCTTGCTGAGGATATAAAACTTTTAGGTGTAACTCTTGATAAGGATTTAAATTTTGATAAGCAAAAAGCTGATATTGCATGTAACTGGTTGGCAACCAGATGCGGGTCTTGCAAAGGCATAAGAAATTAATTGAAGATCGGATTGTATAATGCTTATCTTCTGCCTCACTTAGACTATTGTTCTATTGAATGGCATTACTGTGGTAGGCGTAATTCAAACAAATTGGAAAAACTTAATTGCGCTTTATTTTATAATGATGTCATATTAGTACATATGATGACTTGTTGGAGCGCATAAATCATCCCACTTTCTTTAATAGGAGAATTTATGACATTTGAATTCTTGTATATAAGGCTTTACATGGGCTGGTTCCCGAACTATTTTTAAGTTATTCACATCGCAGAATTCTAGCAATAATTTGCGGGGAGATAACTAGTTTCAAGCGCCTGGAGCAAACACCACTAGTTGAGGTCTTCATACCTTGTCGTATTGCGATAGTAAGATATGGAATTCTCTTGCAAACCATATGAGAATAATCCAGGAATTAAGTAAATTTAAGTCTGCAATTTTTAAAGTGAAATTTGATACTGACTGCTGCACCTTTCGTGGCCGTTGATTTTTCATCTTTATTAAGCTATCTAGTAATTATTGCAGAATTTCCTTTTACTTTGGGATTTAAGTAGTTATTTATAGTTCGGAGATATTAGCATGCATTTGCTTTTAAATTCGAGTGCAAATAAAGTTTATTGTGTGCATGCGTGACTCATTATAAATGTGTTTTCTAGAATTTTTCAGCTTCCGGGTTAGGGTTTATCAATAGTATTCCGGTAATTCAGCAGTTATAAACGCTGAAGTCAAGAAAACATGAGCGATGTGCTAAAAAAAATAATAGACGCAAGCGTGAAGAAATATTTCGATATGTCTGTCAGTTGTGCAAATAAAGGGGACCTTTTGTCTACACCATTGTTTTGTTTTCAAGAAGTTATGTTTCACCTCGATTTTCTTTTCGCCTTTACCATCGAAAACTCTATTCTCAGTTCTCGACTCTCTAATCTCGATCACCGATTCTCGAAACATCGAGCATCGCGGATCGAGTTTCGAGTCGAGACTGTCAACATTTGCTGCTTAAGTTTTCGCAACGGGCTGCCAGCATCCTTTTCGGATGAACTAGAGTGTCAGCAAAGGCGCGCCTTACGAATGATTATAAAGAGGCTCTGTAGAAAGCCAAATACCCGCATTTGGCAGAAGAAGATTTACTGTCACCTCCCCCCAGAAACTATCCCTACCTACGGCCACCCTACACCCCAAGCCCCAGGGAAATAAACACAGACCACTAAAGTATACAAACATATCCACATGAGACCTTTATTTCCATTTCTTCTACCTTTCAATCAAACGGTTCACAGCACTTGAATATTATCATTATAAAGATAATATACTTACTAAAGCTACCATATTGCTTCTGCAGAATGATTCCACAGTATATTTCTTTTGATATCAAACCTATTAGTAACAATGGTACATACTTCCTTATACACACTAAAATATACGAAACAGTCTTTTTTTTAAACACTGAGAGCTAAAACGTTCTATTTACAATTATTTGCTGTCACGAAAGCGGTTATTACGAAAATGTTGAATATAAATGCTTAAAACGTTCTTAAACGTGAACTGCATTATTTCCTTATCAAATCAAAGCTTGAAAGAAAACTACTCGCTTAAAGTCAAACACTTTAATCACTAATAGCTCAGTTAATGATAACTACATCGGAACTCACTGGGCAATATAACAGACCAATCTCGATATATTAAAAATCAATACTAAACAAAAGGCATCATCTCGAGGCACTGGGGAATAATTATAAGGATTTGTATGAGTTTATTGCATACTCAGAGCCACGAGATGGTGCGTTTTGTTTAGGACTGAATTTTAATATATCGAAATTGAGCTATTCATCCTGCTAAAAAATTCATGCTTTCTTACAAGACGATTTCTTAGAAGATGAATTCAATAAATAAAAAAACAGTTATACCTTCTGTTCCCTTTTACAGAAATCAATCTCAGGTACAAAGCGGTAAAATATTCATAATAAGTGAAATGCTTCAAAAATACAGAAACAGTTCAACAAATTACAAGCAAATCAGATAGTAAAAAGGGTTCATGAAAGCTGAAAATCAAACTTCCTTTAGATGATAGATTATTGTTACTTGGCTTTTAGCAAGTGTCTGCTCAAGGTTCATCAAATATTTGAATGCGATGATTCCCATGGTCAGACACAACAATTTGGCCATTACTGAGGAGTGCTACAGATATTGGATACTTAAACTCTCCTAAGTTGCTGCCGTATTTTCCAAACTTACCAACAAACTTACCATTCAGTTCAAAGACTTGCACTCTATGATTATCACGATCACAGACAAGTACATGTCCTGATTTACTCACTGACAAACAACGGGGTTGATCAAACTCTCCATTCCCTTTCCCTCTTGTGCCAAACTGATACTTATAGTACCCCTCCCGGGTGAATACTTTCACACTGTGATCACCATAGTCTGACACAATGAGATAATCACCAGACTGAACACAATGACGAGGAGAACTAAGACAACTAGGTCCACCTATCTTTGTTAGAAAATTTCCATCAGGGGAAAAGAACTTAATGAATTTGTTACTGGAATCAGCCACAATAATATTGCCATTGGAATCCAATGATAAACCACAAGGATAGTTGAGCTGGCTATCAAGGCTTCCTTTCCCACCAAACATACTCAAGTACCTCCCCTCCTCCTTAAAAATTTGGATTCGATGGTTCCAGTTGTCTGCAACATAAATATTCCTATCTTTACCAAAAGCTATTCCTTGAGGGTATTGAAACTGTCCCTTGTCGCTACCCTGACGACCAAAGGATCTCAGAAAATTGCCCTTGCAGTTAAATATCTGCACCTTGTGCTCGAAAGTGACTGCGATTTCATCCCTGGAACTTACTGCTACCCCCCAAGGACAAATAAACATTCCATCATTCGAGCCACGTTTTCCAAAAGATAAAACAGGTTTGACATTGAAAGGTTTAATTACAACAGAGAAAGGGCTACCGCGGATATGTTGCCCGTTTACCTTAACTGACAAATTGAATTTACCTTCAAATGTAGGACAATAACTGATTTTGTAGGTACCGTCTTTGTTGTCATTAACAAGAAATGTGGTTATGCATTCCTGCCCTCGCTCGTCTCTCAAGTCTACCATTA
>NC_090889.1:38664026-38699026 GCF_036669925.1 Montipora capricornis | reverse complement strand
CAATACAAGAGTGTCAGGGTTATGGTTGTCAGTGTTTTCCATAGATGCTTTGCAACCGATCTCTAAAGACAGAGATAACAATAATGTAATGTACATTTGCTGGTGGACGAACGAAAAGAGCTAATGAGAGATCTTTTGTTTTAGTCCACCAACATGGCGGCGATGACATAAAAGCACCGACAGCTGACAAAAAGCGTCGGCTACATGTATTTCACTCAGGGCCTGAACAATCGATGGAATCGGTGATTGATCACAATCGATGACACTCGATGAAGTTCACCACTACGTCTGTGTGATTATCGATTGGTCATCGGTGCCAATCAATGCCAATTGATTAAACGTAATCGATTGATTTCCCGATCTGTTTACCTAATTGAAAACAATGACAATAGTCTCATGAGAATGTATGAAAGTCGTGTATCAAATTTCCCTCGTACTCTGACCTGTCCGCACGCGAAATTAGAATGGAACTGACAATCGGCCACCTCCAAGACGGCTTTATGATCATTAATACAGCAATATGTAGAACAATCGCACGGTCAATGGCTCGAGTGCTGTTTAAACCCGGTTTTTTTTTTCTTCTTTCATCCCTTTGGCACTGCTTTAGCTGCTCTGGGGCGTATCCAGGTTTTGACCAAGGGGGGTTCGGATAAAAGCCCGCCGAAGGCGGTAACCCCTAGGGAGGTCCGGGGGCATGGTCCCCCGGAAAATTTTTAATTTTAGGGCCTCTGAAATGCGATTTCCAGCGTTTTCAGGGGCAATTTGAAGTGGTTTAATTGGTCAAAAGACTCATTATCTTCGCTGGTCTCTGATCTAGGGAAGAAAATTATGATATTTCAGTTTTAAATCGATTGGTGAAACAACTCTCGAGAAATCAGCACTGTCTGCTTGCTAGAATTAAGCGTACTCGTGTAATAGACTAATCTATTAATGCTTACCTTGCTGATGACGGTCCGAAAAACCGGTGAATTTGTGGTTGCTTTGTCCTCTTCGACACATTAAATCGTGAGTTGACGTTGAGGAACGTTGAAGTAAATTTTCTCTTTAAAATACTCCCGGCGCAATCTTTGACTCACTGAGAGAACGATCCGCAACTCTGATTTCCAAAGAACGGCGTGGCTTTACGCAGTGCCGGAATTGGAACGATTGGCAGATTTGGCATAAACTGTCAGTTTTGGCGGGACGTGTAAGCGTTAATAAGCAGTAATTTTATAGCTCAAGCGGACGTTCTAGAGGCCATTTTCAACTAGGCACAAATTTGTCTTGTTTTTATTGCTGTTTTCGCGTACAAAGACACAAAGAAATATAATTTTCAAAAGATATATTTATTAGCTGAGTTGGTTCACTATTTTTTTAACCACGCGTTTGATATACGTTTTTACGTTCAGTTTAGGGGGTTCGACCGAACCACCCGAACCACCCCTAGATCCGCCCCAGCTGCTCTCATGGCTGCGATGGTATTTTGCTCTACTCTGTATTTTCCTATCTCTGTATTTCTGTAGAAATAAAAGCGCAACTCAAGTTACAGCTGTAGCTTCCGCCCAGGTGGCCGAACAGGAAGCTGCAGTGGCAGCCGCTGCTGTTCCCGATTGGGTTTACGATCCCAATGAGCCTCGGTACTGTCTCTGTAATCAGGTCAGTCCAGTACATACATGTCCGATATGTCGTTATGAAGCGATTTATGTTCGTTTGCATAGACTTCACAAGGTGTCCCCTTGCTGTTTGATTAGGTTCAGGGATCATGAGCTGTTGGGGGTGGGGACTGATGTTTACTAGCGGAAGCACAAGCATTATAAGCGGACTTGAACATTAGCAACTTTGCAACTTTTGGCAGGACAGAGGACACTAATCGACTACAATAGAAGTTGATGCAACTTTGTATGTTACTCCTGCATACGCTCTTTGCCGAGAAAAGCCATCCTTAATAGTGACGTCATTGCGATCAATTGCTTGCAAGATTTTTGCGAGTTAGTTTGGGTACAGTTCGAACCTAAAGCAAGGCAACCAACAAAACGGTTTAAATAGCAACCGTTGATTGGAAACGAACATGCGCACTAAAAACCTCGACTTCCAAGCCCCTAGTATAATGAAACTGAGAGCCGAAGCTCGTGTAATCCTACATGAATAACAACCTAAAGGATGTAATAGCGTAATAGCCCTCATAAAGAGATAAATTATGGGGGCACTGCCTTATAGAGCAATCCGTTAGTCGTCGAGGCTAAGCAGGCAACTGGTCTATATAGTTTTGATACTTCCATAATTAATTGGACGTATAGGATATGTTATGGATATTTAAAAGTTTTTTTTGGCATAGTGTTCGGTATTTATTAGGTTATTCTATGCCTTAGTGACAAGACAATACATGGCTGGTTGGAAAATCCCTTTTTGGTTTGATGTCGATGAGTTTTGTGTAAGTACTACCAGTGGTTTGTCTGGATTGTCTTTTTACGTATCTTATGGTGAAATGGTTGGATGCGATAATCCAGAGGTAAATGAATATTCCTTTGGAAGTAAAAGAAGCCACTTTGATGTTATGATTTAGACAAGTGGCGAAGGGTGGACGTGATAAAATATACTCAGAATTTTCAAGGTCATCGATGGTGTGAACAATTTGTCGTTCAAACATAGTTTTTAATTCCTTTTCCAAAGAATTCTCTTTAGAAAAGAAACAAGGAATGATTCGTTTTATGTCATGACGGAGAAGCCAAAATCAAGGGAAAATAAAGGTTATAGAAAGGGAGACTCGGATAGTACGTGAAGTTCAGTTATTCTTAGATTTAACATGAACGTATGAACACGTCCGCGTTGCGTTATAACGCATTGTCGCTCCGCTACATTTACATGTATGTATAGTCCAAAGACAAAGGGAGACCAATTTTAAGAACATTCAGTAGCCAATCTTTTTAAGTTCACGAATTTCAATGAACGCCTCTCCTTAATTCTCCTCTCTGTGACATTGTTTGTTTAAATCTTGACAGTAATTTGAACGCTAACTTGGCGTTCGGTTCTTTTTCAGTGTCCGATAGAATGGTTCCATTATGGCTGTGTTGGATTAAGAAACGCTCCGAAGGGAAAATGGTTTTGTCCGCAGTGCCAAAATCAAATGAAACAACAGAGAAGAGGAGGTCGACACAAATGATTTTCGAAACGTTTTTGAACAATTATTTCTGAAGACCATGTTTGGCTCAACGAGACCAAGCTTTTCGATCTCCATCTCCGGCGCATTAAATCACATTAGTTGACAGTTGTCTTCGTAGGGCGTGTCGCCTGACCATCTCCAAAATCTCTGGTCACCATACTTGCGTCTTGCATAAGCGGTCCGTGGCACCGCCCAAACAACTAATCGTTGTTTGACCCTGGGAGTTGTTTTTTGTCCAACATTGCACGTGGATTGACCTTTTCCAAGTGTGTTAGGTACCAATGGGCGTAGCATACGTTCATTCAGCAGAAGATTACGTGACCAATGGGCATGACTTTGTGACCAAGCTTTGTTGTCCTTATAGGAATGCTTGTCTGATTGGTGTCACGCAACATAAAAACTGCAACGACCACGAAGAACAGAGCTCAAAAGCAAAATACAGACAATTGTTCTAGTCAAACTTTTGAATGTTTACGGAATATCAAAAGCCATGTTGTAAAAACAACAATGTTTGTCACAGCGTGTCTTGTCACTAAAGGAATAGTTATTTCGATCTGATGTTAAATCTGACATGATTCTTTGTGTGCTGTGTCTTTTTCTGGGCTAAGTTTTATTCATCCTGTTATAAGTTCTGTGTTGATGATCCATTGCCTATAATCTGCAGGGTAAACACAGTATTGGGATTTATTCAACATTGGAGTCGTTATGACTAATTCTTCGGATTCCGATTCCCAAACGATCGTGCAAGATCCAATGATGACTATGCTTCGGAGTCTCGAGCGGATTGCTTCGGAGTCTCGAGCGGATTAACAGGGAGAAAACATGTGAATATTTGATAAGTCGGAAAATACCGTAATATGTTTGTTCCCCTAAATTTTGCATAAGCATTGTTACCTACTTCTCTGAAACGGTCCTAAGAGAAAAGAAAAAGAATGCATATTGAAAATTGCAGCAGAAGGGGAACGCAAAGAAAGAGTATTATGGTATTTTCCGTTTCGGCCAATTGGGAAGCACAAGACTCGTGAAGAGGAAGAAATAGCGAATGATAGCGTTAGGGATGTTTCAAGTTAACAAGCAATATCGAATGCACCACATAAACAAATTTGGGGCAGGTACAACACACAGATCATTGTTTTACCAACACTCAAACAACCCTAACCGTTTACCAGTGATAACATTGGGCCTAAAAACGTTTGTTTAGGCCCAATTAGATCAAAGATTAGCTTTAATGAATGTTCAGGATACTTTCTGTATCATTTGGTAAAACGGTGACCTGTGTTTTGTACCTGCCCCAAAATTTGCTGCATGGCGAAACCCAAAAGTATTAATGTTTATGAAGGCTACTTGTGAAGGTTAGCAATAATAATAATAATAATAATATTGATGATGATAATGATGATGATAATAATAATAATAATAATAATAATAATAATAATAATAATAATAATATTAATAAGTACATGCAGAGACACAATGCAGCCTTGAAAATCCTTTTCTTCGAGTTCCTGAAAGACTTAGATCTTATCCAGTGTATCCCCCCTTGGTACTCTCCAGTCTCACCTAAACCCGAGTACAAGAATGACCGAGCGTGCGCGTACTGGGATGTCCCAGTATTTGCTGAAAATACGGAAGTCAGGGCTAACAGAATTGATGCGAGAATTGTGGACAGAAAGGAGCAGAAGGTGATCCTTATTGAGATGAGCTGCCCTTGGGTTTCCAACAGAGAACAGAAGGAACAGGAGAAAACTGACAAGTATGCGCCGTTGAGATGGGAGATGCGCCAACAGTTCCCCGGCCACACTATCACACAGTTTAATGTGATAGTTGATGTACTAGGAGGCTACTCTATGGAGACGGCGGAGAAAGTTAGGAAGTTTTTAGGTTTGGATAGAGGGAACCAGGTTTTGTTTAATATGCAGAAGGCAGTTTTATAGTACACCCTAAACATAGCAAGGTCATTCAAGGTTTCGACGAGTTATTAAGGAATATAAACTCTTGTTCCTTTCTCAAATGTTGGTTCGTCATTTATTACCAATTGGTTTGTAAATAGGTTTAACAGTAGGGATTGTTACACAACAGTGCCTTTTCCTACTTATATTTGTAAGCATACTTACGTACTACATACTGCATAATAATAATCATAATAATAATAATAATAATAATAATAATAATAATAGAACTTTACTTTCACACAATGTGTAAAGCTGAATAGCTTGTAGGGTCGAGAACGAATAAATTCAAACCAAATTAATACATATCAAATCATATTGTTTTTTTAAGGAGAGGAAAACCTCTCAAAGCAGAGTAGAAAACCAACGAAATCTACCCACATATGACCTCGGATCTGGGAATCGAAGCACGGGCCACATTCTGGGAGACGAGTGCTCTGACACCATTGTGCCATTCCTGCAAAATAGTCCTGCAATAATGATTGTGATGACCAAATATTTGGATGCAAATGTCGCATTCCCTTGGCGCTCGAGGTAGTGTTTTCCTGTTTCTCTCCATTTTTTGGAGTTGACTGGGTTTTTTGAATGTTCATTTCCCGTTTGGTTTCAAACAACCTGCGTTGCGGCCCATTGAAGGGGAGGGGAGGGGAGGGAAAGAATTTGAGTTCACAAACTATACTGCTCAGTTGCTTCCCTATTCAAAATGGCGGCATTGTATTCGTGCGCCGCAAATATCATCGAAAAAGTGCTGAAGAAACGTGGAACCCCAAAGTCCTTGGCCATTGGTAGCCACTTTTCTAAGAAGAAAAAACTATATGCTCTTGTGTGTGAAACTCTGAAGTGTAAGTAGCCATCGTATGCCAGGATCAGCTGGTTTCAAATGTTTGATCATTTGTTCCGTTAGTGAAAAGTATACGCGCGCAGCAAATGTCATTATCTGTTCGCTTTAACGCAGTTACAAAACACAGGTCACAGGTCATTGTTTTACCGATACAGAAATTATCGTAACATAACTTCACATTAGTATTAGACATTGACAACACAAAACCATCGGGTTAGTGAGGTGCTGCTTGAGTAATACTTTTCTATTTTTGGCTGGGTTGTTTGTTATTTTTTTCTTCGGGGAACTAACCTTTTCATTTTACCAAAAACTAGTCACCCTGTAAACTTTCTGGTTGTCTAGGACGACCGGACGACGGCTACTTTCAGGCACTGGTTCTTGATCCAGGACGTGCAAATCTTGGCTTGCGCTCACGTAATTAGACGGTCATTTTGGTGTACAAAACAAAAGAAAAATGTCACATGCGTTTTGCATAATAATAGGGCCAAATTCCCAAAAGACTTTTTCTTTTCTTTTTTTTTCGCTATTGTTCAGTACACCAACATGGATGCCATGACATCAGGTGCAAGCCAAGGACTTAAAGCTTGAAGCTGTCCCTGGGTAGACTGTGCCAATCCACACAGGGTAACTCAATTTTCTAGCCACAGACTTTGTGTTTTTGTGTTATGGAGAGGGAGGGTAGGCTAAAGTGGATATTTCCTTCATGAAAAGGGGGCAAACTTTGGACAGTTAAATTCTTTCATAAAGGTGTAGACTGAACTTAAGGCTTTGAATGTCATGCTTCGGCTTCCTGAGAGAGTACTCTCTAGAGAGTAAAGGAATTTCTGAGTTAAATAACGTGTACCTTTACCTTTACCTTTAAAGCAGTGCCGCTGAAAGATTAATGGTGTAAATTCTGTCAACCTTACTACGGGTTTAGGAAAACATGTGAATATTTGATAATTTGGTTAACAGAGCTATGCACCTTTCAAACGTCCAAGGCCTGGCATTTACCTAGGGGAATTGATTCCCTCAAAACTGCAAAATGCCCTTTGGCTGGTACTTACTTGCTTTTGATTGAATGAGGATGACATATGTTGTATTTTGATGCCATCAAAGAATGCTGCCAAATACTCGAGTACTAGAGTATGATATTAATATTATAAAATCATTTTGCTATTTACAATAAAATTTTGTTTGCTTACTCATTTCTTTTTCTTAGACAAAGCAATTCTGGAGGAAATCTTTGATCAAACAAAGCTTTTGAAGCTAGAGAAAAAGGTAACTATTTTGACTTCTGAAAGTAGCAGAAAGCTCAATGTAAGTGGTAGTGGTTTGTAGTGGTATTTACAGCATACAGTGGTTAGGAGAAAGAAAGCCATAAATGTAACATGAATTTTACTGGTGCAATAATCGCGTTAGAAAAGGTTTCATAATACCATTGCTAACTATCCTGCCTTTGATAAGATAACTAGGAAACTTTTACGGCCTAAGAAATAATTAACAAATAAATTATTCCATGATTGCATGTTGGATATCACATGGTTAAATTATAGCAAACAAGGCGCATAGCGCCGAGTTGGCTATAACCAGTCTCATATCGAACATGGTTAATAGAGGGGAATGGTTAGGAGACCTGACAAATTTCTTTGTTGTAGGTTTTTGTTCTCCTTTTTGGCCTTGACCATGCACAAAATACAATAGTTGTTTACTCCGTACTGAGGAACTAACCAATAGAAACGTGTTGGTTTCGTAATTCATGCATAGTGTATGAGCGCAAAACAAAAGATTGTGCACGGTCATGGACTTTCCAACCTAAACCTTGGCATCTTTGTTTGCTCCTTTGATGTTTGCCTTGCTTCCAAACCGTTCCCCTCTATTAACTATGCATCGAACAAGTGCCAATGAAATAATAATATTGTTTTATTAAATTTTCATTAAATTCTGGATGCTTGGACACTAAATTAGAAATTAAAGTCAATCAGTTTCGATTTTAGGTCATATAGTATATGTGAAATTATGAGTTTATAATGGAGATTGAGTGAACCAATCAGAAAGCTAGAAATGCGGTATCTGAGGTCGAACATTTAATAACATTTTAATAATAATTCTTATTATTTATGTCATAGCACTAAGGCATGGTGCTTAATTTGCACACTGTATTTACATACATGTATGTACACTGTACAGACGACTTGTTTTATATCAAGATTTATGAAAAAAAGTACTCATATATCATGCTGTCATGCATGTGAGTTAATCATTTTATGTTTTTTGTAGCTAAGGCATAATCATGCCCTTGTGTTAGTGTATGACTTCCTGTTTGGTCAAGGGATTCAGTGTGGCGGAGACTTGAAGCACAGTGTCACCAAACACAAGTCTGCACTGCAGTCATGTTTGGCTCGTTTGAAGATCAAAGCCAAGGTTTATAAGAATGAGCACCTCTTACCCAAGCAGATCTTAGACAAAGGCATGCACTAAAATGTGATAATTTATGTTTTGCACAGCAAGGAAGTTATTTTGATTGAATTAGTCTTGTGCAGCCACTGTTCACAAAGTGACATTAGATTTCATCTAGTTTACACATTGTCTAGATTACATGATTATAACCAATTGGTCCCTCAGTAGGAGTGGGACGCAATAGATTTTACTCGGTCTAACCCCAGACGATTTAATCGTCAGTGGGGGATATCCAGGGTGGTTTAGGAGTGGCTGGGTTACCAACCTCCACTCAACAACTATAATATCCCCTTGCAAGTGAACCAACTTTGGTCAGTTTTCATTCCCTGGCAGTGAGAGTGAACAGCTGAAACATCCCCACAAATTATGAAATACATGATAGTAGATGAACATTCAAAACTTGTTTCCTTGTGTTCATCTCTTTTACTCCATAATGGGCATTTCTTTTACTCAGAGAGAAATGTTAATTTTTGTGGAGTGTTCATGAACAGAGTAAGCTTTTTGACATGTATTACATTCATGTGTTATAAACAGAGATTTATGATCATGACATATGTACTAATTTCTTTTGATGTTTCGCGTAGATTTGATCCCACGTTATGTCAGAGTTAACACTATAAAGACCTCCATGGAATAAGTAATCCAACATTTCAAAGAAAGTGGTTATGAGCAAGCTAATGAAACCAATGTAGCATCTTTTGTCACGCAGGTACAGGTACAATTCCATTGACAACCCTCTCTACCTTTTTCTTAGCAAGGTCTAGCTCCACTCAAAAACCCTTTAACCATTTCCCTGACTTCATTGCTTGGTTATTGATCAAAGAATGACCACGTTTCTCATCTTTCAAAGCCAACAAAAAAGTGAAATTTCAATGAAAAGGTTCCCAAAACAACACTGACAATGTATTTGGGATGATTTCGGAGAATTAATAAAGTGGAAATGTCATTTGAGGTGATAGGCACTTTAAACGAAAGTCTACAATCTTGGACAAAATTGTTGAGAAAACTCTGCTTTTGGACTAAACTCCGATCACGAGTATGAAAAATAAGCTCTCTTTTTGCCCCCACACCCCCCCCCCCCTGATCAATGTTGCTAGACGAAACAAAGCATGTCGAACCTGGGCTTATCAACATTGATTGTAGGGGGAAGGGGGATCGCTAATAATGTCCGATATTGAGGACGTAGTGCGCAAAATAACCCCTGTTTTTAATATTCTCAACCCTCTTTGTCCAAGATTGTAGGTTATTTTCAAAATCCCAAAATAATATTGTTTTGCATATGAAAAACGCTTTCAGGTACCCTACTTTTCGTGGCAGATCTCCCAGCTGCATTGTAGAATCGGATACGGTTATTTTAGTATCAATATTCAAGGGAATTCATTTAATCCATATATATTCCCTTATGCTGCTGGATTTTTCCATGTGCCTTTCTTGAGAACTTTCTTTCTTTTTGCTTGTAGAGCAAAGCCATACACACTAAGCAGTTCTTGTGTGATGAACACTTTTCAGATGTACTGGTTTTCCCTTCTGGCACTAATCTCCATGATCATCCTTTGTATGTCAATGGAGAAATCCTCCTTCAAGACAAGGTACAACTGTTAACATGAAGTTTCATCCTGTTTGTAGTGATGGCTATTAAGAACTCAAAAATAGAAAAACAAAACTGAACCGAATTTATTCTGCCACAAACGAACAATCCCGTGTTACAAGACCATCCGTCCAAATGAACCCACTCATTTCTATAATAGTTATGAAATGTCTTTGAAAGGCAAAACATGTTCCTAAACAAACATGTGTTGTCTGATACTTTGTAAATCTTCAATAAGACAATTAGTGTTTTTCTGAGGCAAATTTAATAAGCCATTTCCGAGTTTGTGCCTGCCTCCTCTTCAAAGCGAGTCTAAGTGCAAAGTTTTTGTTGTGAAAATTATTTTTCATTCATATGTAAAGTAGAACTAATTACCATCACAAAAACTTCGCACTTAGACTCGCTTTGAAGAGAAGGCAGACATGAACTCGGAAATGGCCTATTAGAAAAAGTCGGACTCCCGCATTGTCCATCATTTAACAATTCAATTACCGGTAGCTTGCAGTTTTATTGGTTATGTATGAGGCGTTCCTGTCCATCTCCTCGTCTGTCTCTCCAATGCCCAGGGATCTATCCAGAAGGGGAATTTAGCCACTATTTGCCGTGGTATATCCTAAACGGATGCTTCAGAACTTTCCATTAAATTGAGGTCACTACAGCATACAGGTACAGTACACCTGACGTGTATGTCTGCCACACACATATAATGTACTATTGTTCAATTCCTTTGTCAATAATTTTTTCTATGCAGGAAGCCCATTACAGTACATCCTTTAATTTTCAATGATACATGATACAAGGTCAGAATACCCTTGTCACCTGCTTTCAACAAGATCACATCCAGTGATGGAAATGAGTATTGGAATCTCACCATTCTTTGAATTTTTTCTGTATAGGCCAGCTGTATTCCAGCTCATGTCTTGCTACCTCCCCCTGCTTCTCATGTAATAGATGCCTGCGCAGCCCCAGGGAACAAAAGTAGCCATGTAGCAAGCATAATGAGCAATAAAGGGTATGACCAGTCAATCAATTTAAGTATTATTTATTAATATTTCTTATGTTGGGGAACCCCATGACTTATTCACTCTCTCTCTCTCTCTCTTTCTCAGCCTTTAATAGTGTCTTCAAAATTTAACAGTTTAATATTTCCTTTTTTTCATTGACTATGATTCAAAATTATATTTTATACTCTAATCACCTTGAAACGGTTATAAAATATTTTGTAACTAATCTTAATAAACACAAACACAGCATCAGGGGCGGGCATCTCGTTTATTGAATGATACATGATACAGCGAGCGTTTACATTATCACCATAAGGAAAATATAGCAGTGGAAAAACAACAAAGCAAAGTTGAAAGAGATGCCTTCAAATGGCTCTTTCATAGCCTAGTAGCCCCAAGGGATTCTACATCAACAAACACGCCTAAGATACTTCTAAAGTTAACATGAATCATACATAATGAACGCACTCCCGTGTCATTAGCGAAACGTTACAAAATAAATATCCTTTCCTCTTTCCATCAACTTGTCCGAAACTTGACAGCTTCTCTTCTTTTTATGTTTTACATGGGATTGTATATTGGAGTGAAGATGAATCTTCTTTTCAGATTCTCGTATTTTGAATGCTCCGTCAACCATCATTTCCTTCCTACAGAAAAATATTTGGATTTGACACTGACAAGAAAAGGCTATCAGTAATGGAAAAGCTGATGAAAACAGCTGGCGTAGACTGTGTTACAACGACAAACTGTAGTTTTCTGGAGGTTGGTATTAAGTTAGTGTCTCTCTGTCAAGTGAACTCTTTGTAGAAGGGAGTTAAAATCTAAAACACTTTATCAATGGCAACGACAATACCAGGAATAAAGTTTATATTAGCCATTTTGAGTAAAAGTAATATCTACAGAAGACCACTTCAAGGTTTATAACTTTATGCTAATTGTGAGGATTTCAAAATTATTCCATCTTAATCACGTTGTACAATAATCCATTTTTATTATATCTCTCAGATAGTACGTGCCCTGTGATTGGCTATTAAAACTAGTTTCCTTTCCCTCACGGCTCAGATTACCATACATAACCAGAGAGATATAATAAACATCTTACTAACCTCATTTTCGTGGTCGGTACTGTAAAATTACGGATCCTTGTATTTTCCCGTCGATTTATGACCCAAGCGCGAAGCAGTCCGTAATTTTACAGTATGGACCTCGAACTCGGTGAGTTGATTCACTGTATGCCCATGTTCTCGTCAAATCCTTTAATTTGGAATGTGTCAGGTTGATCCCTTTGACAAGAAATACAGCAAAGTTGAGTACATTGTGGTTGATCCATCTTGCAGTGGGTCTGGTATCACGACCAGAATGGATAGACTTGTAGATGAGTAACAAGAAACAGCTGAGAAAAAGGTACATACTCAGCCTTATTTGTCAGTAAGGCTTAATGTTCTGCCAAATGCGCTGGCTAAAAAAAGAGGTTTTCCATAGAGTGTCAAATGTAATGTAGCGAATGTTAGTTGTGTTTTCCAAAGCTACATTGGGTGATTGGATTAAAACTGCCAAGTGTCACGCCTGCCGATCGAAAACTTCGATGTCACGTTTACTCACGCCTGTGTAGAAACGCTAGAGCCATTGCCGTATTGAAGCATTGAGAGAAAAGAAAAGTCCATTGACCGAATGCAAAAATGGCCGCCAACAAATTATTCTTTTGTCTTTGTGTTAATTAGCCTAACCAGCCTTGTTTTACAGCTCAAATTATTTCACTTTTTTCTTACATTTTTGGGATTCGTTTTCCAGCACTTTGCACACAATTTAGTCTTTTTGCTTTGCGTTGTGATCATGAATCTTTGATTACTGCTTATGCTTTGGTCAACGAACGAAATGATATACATATGCATTCAAGTGAAGCTATGCAACTGCTAAAATTGCGTTCGTAACTGCGAGGATCATAGCTTCACTTGATTCATATCCGCATTTCAATATATGATTCATTTCATATATCATTTCGTTCGTTGATTTATTCCGACACGGGAAAATTTGAACCCCCAAATGACCATGGTTAGAGCGTCGCATCGGCATCGCGAGGTCACAGGTTCAAACCCCGTTGAAGTCCTACATTTTTCAGGCGTCTCCACGCAAATGCTATATTTTCTCTACAGTATTCTTGAAAATGTATCTTTTGTTATAGTTTCTTTGTATTATTTTGATTTTCTCGTTCGCTTCCTCCGTAGAAGAGACTTGAATCTCTGGCCACGTTTCAGTTATCAGTCTTGAACCATGCGTTGTCCTTTCCTTTGGTAAAGAGAGTCGTGTATTCAACATGCTCTGTTCATCAAGAGGTATAAGTTTCATTTTTTTGTCGTAAATTGTATGATGCACTTACGGCATATTTACCATTTTGCAAATTTGACCAGTTTATAAATATTAACACTCCAAATGCGCAGTCAGGATGCGCATTGCAATACTGAGGAATCACCTTAAAAAATCAATCGTTCGATACGCCATCAATTGGCGCAAAAGACTGGTAATAGCCAATCAGGTTAAAAGGAAATTGGAAACGCATGTCCGCTTGAGTCCGTTGGGGGTCCATAACAAGGATCCCGGCGCTGCTTCGCACACTTTACTAACCTTTGTAAGATTACGTTAGGCTAAGGGGCGATTGAAGTTCGCAAAAAAGAAGATTTCGTTAGTAGCTAAAGCTGCCTCTACAGAACATACGCTATCATAAAAAATACAGCACACTGTACGTTTTCTTGATAAAATGTCTCTTTTATTTCACCGGCGCTAAAAATACTTCACAATTTGTGTTATAAATTAAACGTTTAAGCCCGGTGTGCAGTTCAAAAATATAACAGCGACAATTTACACGAACTTTAAGAAGGATCGATTTAGAAAACGTATTAAGAATAAAAAGTAACAACACTATCCGACGTTTCGGAGTCAGACATGACCCCATTATCAAGGTTAAACTGTACTGGAAAATTCGCAATTTAAATATAACGGGCGTTAGGTCAAAACAAAGACATGCATAAATGGAAATTAAACGATAGTTGACACTAAGATATTTACAATTTTTGCTAGAATACAAAAGGCGAAGGTCAAACAAAAACTTTAGCACGAATGGAATCTGACTTCTTATTTAGTGATGGTTAACGCTCACGTATCAAAAGCATCTCGTGAAAGAGACAGTCAAATTTCGATTTGCATTTCTTTAGGATCGTAAAATGTGCTTTAAGTTCAGGTTTGTCCAGAACGTGTTTCGTGTATCATCTTCGGTTGGTCGACACATCAAAACGTGTAGTTATAAAAACTCTAAGCATTTCACTCAGTATTGTGCAGGATTTTGCGGATTTTTAGCAATTGTGCGTTGTTGTGCGGGTTTGATAGAATTGTGCGGTCCCGCACCCGCGCACCCTGTCAAAAGCTCTGTACGACGGAAGGTCGACCCCAACCGAGGAGCATTCGAATTTTTTCCGAGTATCCCCGAGGCACCATGGAAGAAACCATCTCTTCATTTCATGCACCGGGGTGCAAATTTGCTCCATTTCTACAATTTGTATCCTGGCGGTATATTCGAAACATTCGTCGCCAGAATCTTGTTCGAGTGTCCCCAGGTCACTATCGAAAAAGAGCTGCATCTTCGATTTTAAAGTAGTGGGAATTTCTTTCTAACTCTACTTCTTTTTTTTATTTCCTTGTTCACTGTACAAATTTAAGGAAAACGAGGATGTGGTTCAAGCGGCTTTGAAATCGAACAGTCAGAGCTTTACTCTTGAGCATTGTCTTCCTTCTTGGACTCACCGTGGAAGAGCTGTGTTTCAAGGAGGTAGGTTTCAACGAGAGCCAGTCATATTTCTCGGTTGACTGATGAAATTAAATCATGAGCGAATTTAAGAAACGACAACGCCATAAAACAATAATGGCCGTGTTTTCAGGTCGCTTAGCGAGTGACGATCGAAAATTCCTTGAAAACAGTTTCTTTCCCCACTCGTTTAAAGTTAAGCGAGTCGGCAAATTTCAATAGAATTCGCATTAAATTTAAGCCACCAAACCAGCCAGGTGATCTGGTTACGTAATTCGGAGGACTGGGGAGAAAAAGTTTAACGCCGTATCCCACAACCGCGCGCGGCCTTGAATGTTATTTCCGAATTCAACATGGCAGAGGCTAGGTTAGATCTCGGCAGTTTCCACTTGAATGTTCATTCAGTAACAGGAAATGTGGGAGACACGGAATGATCTGTTGAGTTTTGGCGATGGAAATACTGCAGGAAATTCGTGGAAACAAAACCTAAGGCCGCGCGCGGTTGTGAGATACGGCGTTAAAATTTGTCTTCCCATTCCTCCAAATTACGTCACCAGATAGTTTAATCGAGTTGGCAATTACTTTCGGCCAATCAGGAGTCGCTTGCGGTTTTTCAAATCGGAAAGACCTAGGCGTGCCATTTTTACTATTTCTATTATTGTATTGGCACGTGCTCTCTCATTAAATCTTACCCTTGGAAACACATATCATTTTAACCATTTTCAGGAATGTTAAGCGAGACAACAGGTGTCGTGAAAACACGGCCAATGTCATCGATTAAAAGGGGAAAATGATCGTGCTGCACGTGAAGCACGCATTTTAGCACCTACTTTTGCGGTACTCGGTTTAACAACGACGTGAAAAATCACCAAATTTAGGGAGCTTACGAAACGAGGACGACGACGGCTACGAGGACTTCATTTAAAATACAAGTTCGCGTTATTCATATCACTACGAAACTACTTCATGTCGTTTCGCGTTAAGAATGTGTAGTAACTATCGAGGAATTAAACTGGTATGAGTGGGTTGTAAGCGTAGAGAGAGAACTGAAAATTCATCGTCATGTGCTAACGTTCTCCACAGAACCTTGAATTTGGTCATTTCACGTCGTCATTTAGGAGATGACGGCAAATAAATGTACCAAAATGTAAAATTAACCAATTGGCTGCCAACATCATGATTCGCCAGAAATTGTCTTTTAATTTCTCATTTCCCGTATTGTAACTCAATTTCGACAAGATCGATTCGAGATTTCGGCAAAGGAGTAACAAAGTTTAGAAGCACAATTCTCTCGGCACATATCATCAACATTTTTCTGGCTGTGACCGGGATGGTCCGCCCAAACCACCTAAAAAAGCACTCAACACGCGTGAACCCCAGAGAACTGAACTACAGGAAATAAATTATATTTTTACCTCGCGAGACTTGCAGTGTAATTGGCAGAAAGTATGATTCTAGTGCATGTTCGACACATAATCTTTTTTTTAATTCCCACAGCCGAGAAGTGCATTCGTGCCTCAGCAACTAAAGATTATACCAACGGATTTTTCGTTGCACTGTTTGTCAGAAAGGACATCAAAATGGATAACGAAGCCACATTATGTGGAGACTCCTTCAAAGGTAGAAAGAGGAAGCTAAAGAGCGATGATTTGGAGAATATTACGTCTACAAAATCAACAGGGAAAATCAAAGATATGGTGTCACCACCAAGAAGCAACAAATTTGAGTCAGATATTGCACATGTCACTTTGGAGAAAAAGCTTCGAAAAGGAAGCAAGAAACAAGAAGTTTCAAAATTGCATGAACGTCCTGTAACAGTGCCTAGAATAGCAAAGTATGGGTCGAATCCCGTTAAAAATAAAAGAAAACAAAAGAAAAAGAAGAATAAAAAAGTTCCCGTTTGCCCTTGATAACACTTGTGTTGTTTTTTTTTTACCAAACCGTTTCTTTAGAACGGTTGCGCTCTCTGAAAGGCGCGCCGCCATAAGGTACGGGATTCGGGCGAGCAAGGAGTTTCTTTCGACGATTTAGGTGGAGGGAAATCTATTTTGTCTTTTTAGGATAAGCTCATCGAATAATAGTTAATCCTCCATGACATCAACAGTGTGTATCCGCGTGTCCACTTAGAAAGTTACTTACTGTTTCTTAGGGATGGGCGTTGGTTTTCTCTGCGTATCCGCGTATTCTCTTAGATGACACTTGATATATATTGATGCAAAGCGACTGCGTAGCTATGCACGCATTTATGGGTTAGTTTCAAAGCGGCAGGGTATTCTGCAGTTACTCTGGTTAATGTTCGCTCTCTATTGGTTTACATCATGAGAATTTCGATCTGGTACCGGAATGAACTCACACCGATATGACCTGTTCTGGAATAGGAGTTTGGACCTGCATCATGTAAACTAATACAGAGCGACATTTATAACAACTGTATTTAAGTGTCAATGGATTTAGCACAAGTGCACAAATTGGAGACACTAACGAAATTAACTCAAATCAAATAAATATTGGTTCTTGTCCAAGGGGAAAACCGTAGAACCCGGAGAAAAACCTCGCGGAGCAGAGTAGAAAACCAACAAACTCAACTCACATTTGACGCCGAGTCTGGGAATCGAACCCGGGCCACAGTGGACAGCTTGGTGTTGCGTGCCTGTGGTATCACAAGGCACGTTTTTCAAGATGGCGGGCAACACTGTCAGTGATTCAGATTCCAGCTGGGAAGATTGCGCTGATAAAGGCCCGATTAGTTTATAATCCTATTGCGGAATCTGAAAGGCTGGGGGCAAATCTCGCTATCCCCTGAAAAGCTAAACTACTGTAGCTAAAGAAAGAAAAATTCAGATGAATCCGGCCGGTAAAAAGTGCAGTACACTTGAACAAACTTTCAAAATTTCAAAGTTTCAAAATTGCAGGAATGTCCTGTAACAGTGCCTAGAATAGCAAAGTATGGGTCGAATCCCGTTAAAAATAAAAGAAAACAAAAGAAAAAGAAGAATAAAAAAGTTCCCGTTTGCCCTTGATAACACTTGTGTATACATTTTTTTTTTTTTACCAAACCGTTTCTTTAGAATGGCTGCGCCCTCTGAAAGGCGCGCCGCCATAAGGTAAGGGATTGGGGCGAGCAAGTAGTTTCTTTCGAGGATTTGGGTGGAGGGAAATTTATTTTGTCTCTTTAGGATAAACTCATCGAATAATAGTTAATCCTCCATGACATCAACAGTGTTTATCCGCGTGTCCACTTAGAAAATTACTTACTGTTTCTTAGGGATGGGCGTTGGTTTTCTCTGCGTATCCGCGTATTCTCTTAGACGACACTTGATATATATTGATACAAAGCGACTGCGTAGCTATACACGCATTTATGGGTTAGTTTCAAAGCGGCAGGGTATTCTGCAGTTACTCCGGTTAATGTTCGCTCTGTATTGGTTTACATGATGAGAATTTCGATCTGGTACAACTACCGGAATGAACTCACATAGACATGACCTGTACTGGAATAGGAGTTTGGACCTGCATCATGTAAACTAATACAGAGCGACATTTATTATAACAACTTTATTTAAGTGTCAATGGATTTAGCACAAGAGCACAAATTGGAGACACTAACGAAATTAACTCAAATCAAATCAAATATTGGTTCTTGTCGAGAGGGGAAAACCGTAGAACCCGGAGAAAAACCTCGCTGAGCAGAGTAGAAAACCAACAAACTCAACTCACATTTGACGCCGAGTCTGGGAATCGATCAGAGTGAGATCTGGGTACGAGATTAGGGAATGGAACCCGGGCCACAGTGGACAGCTTGGTATTGCGTGCCTGTGGTATCACATAGCACGTTTTTCAAGATGGCGTACAACATTGTCTGTGATTCATATTCCAGCTGGGCAGAATGCGCAGATAAAGGCGCGATTAATTTATAATCCTATTGCGGAATCTGAAAGGCTGGGGGCAAATCTTGCTACCCCCGGAAAAGCTAAACTAGCTAAAGAAAGAAAAATTCAGACGAATCCGGCCGGTAAAAAGCGCAGTACGCGTGAAGAAAATGATCTAAACTGCAAGAAAAGCAACTTAAAGTGCAAACAAGTAGAAAACAAAAGCAACTTTTCGGCAACTTTGGAAATAAAGAAGAAAATTCTAAGCAACTTGTAGACATTTTTATCGCCAACTTTTTGGGAAATATCGGCGATTTGTGGCTGAGCCTGATCATCATCAACATCATCGTCATCAGCATCGTCATTCTCATCATTATCATCTTTTGGCCTCAGCTGAGATTCCCTCCACGTCGCCCTTTTAGCCATCATCATTTTTTAGGTCCTGAACTTTCATTCCCATGTCCCTTGATATAACATAGCGGAAAGTGAGCTTTCGAGCTCTTACAGGCAGTGTTCCGGGCTCCAATGGAGAAATACTCTCCTTTCGGCCCGAATCCAATGGCCATCAAATAGGACTCTTCTCGTTTTGAGCCGCGTTCAGAGAGGTGGTAGGTTCCCGTAGATCTCCTCCAGTCTGTCCTGGCCAGAATTCCATAATTGTTTCGTCAAGTTATCCCAAAAGAGAGGAAGGTATCATCACTATATTCTGTCTACGATTTTCTTGAAAATGTATAATTAATTTTGTTATAGTTCCTTTGTATTTGATTTGAATTTCACTATTGCTTCCCCATAGCAGAGACTTAAACTTAGAGAAGCGTTACCGGTGCGACGCTCTAACCAACTGAGCTGTGAAGCCACTGACGTTTGGAGCTGGTCATTTGTGGGTTCTCATGTTCCCGTGGGGAATGAATCAACGAAGAAATCATATATGTATTGCATCATATATATGATGATTTCATATCCGCAGTTCATATATATCAATTCATACACCATTTCATCGTTGATTCATTCCTCACGGGAACATTAGAACCCACAAATGACCAGCTCCCAACATCAGTGGCTTCATAGCTCAGTTGGTTAGAGCGTCGCACCGGTAACGCGAGGTCACGGGTTCAAATCCTGTTGAAGTCCTGAATTTTTCAGGCTTCTCTAAGCAATTGTAAAAATTGAGTTCACAGCTGCGAAGATCATAGCTTCACTTGATTTCCATGGTTCATAGGTTTGATAAACCACTTGGAATGTTGGAAGAACACTCGAAGAATTCGTATTCTACCAACATCCCCCTTGGTTTATCAGCCTATAAACCATAGAAACTTGTGGATTATTGCTTAAATAGCGGATATTGCACGTAAGGTTGGTAACCAGATTCGGGTCTTGCAAAAGCGTAAGAAATCAATTGACCAAGATGCTAAAATCAGATTGTATAACGCTTATCTTTTTCCTCACTGAGACTATTGTTCTATTGTGTGTCATCACTGTGGTTGGCGTGATTCAAACAAATTGGAAAAACTGAATGAACGCGCCTTGCACTTTATTTATATAATGTCATAATAATAGTACAAAGATGACTTGCTGGAGTGCATAAATCATCCAACTTTGTATAATAGAAGAATTTATAATATTTTAATTCTTGTATATAAGGCTTTACATGGGCTGGCTCCCGAATATATTTTTAAGTTCTTCACATCGCGGAATTTTAGCATAAATTTGCGGGAGGGTAACTTTCTTATGGTGCCTGGAGCAAATACCCAAGTTGTGGTCTTCATTCCTTGTCCTTTTGCGTTAGTAAGTCATGGAATTCTCTGGCAAACGATATTAGAACAATCCCGGAATTAAGTAAATTTAAAGATGAAATGATATATGAAATGGATCATATATGAACTGCAGATATGAAGTCAAGTGAAGCTATGATCCTCGCAGTTATGAACGCAATTTTTGCAATTGGATAAAGAGCCTGAAAAATTCAGGACTTCAACGAACCCACAAATAACCAGCTCTCAACATCAGCGGCTTCATAGTGCAGTTGGTTAGAGCGTCGCACCGGTATCGCGACGTCACGGCTTCAAACCCCGTTGAAGTCCTGAATTTTTCAGGCTTCTTTACGCAATTGCAAAAATTGCGTCCATAACTGCAAGGGTCATACCTTCATTTAAGTAAATTTGAGTCTGCAAGTTTTAAAATGAAATTTGATACTGACTGCTGCACCTTTATGGCGCTTGATTTTTCATCTTTAACTGGTAATTATTGCAAAATTTCATTTTATTTTAGGATTTAACTATTTATTTATAACTCGGAGATATTAGCATGTATTTGCTTAAATTCGAGTGTAAATAAAGTTTGTCGTGTGCATGCGTGACTCATAAATGTGTGAATGCGTGACTCATTATAAATGTGTTTCCTAGAATTTTTCAGTACCTGGGTTAGTGGGTTAGGGTTTATCAATAGTATCCTGTTAATTCGGCAATTATAAACACTGTGGTCAAGAAAACATGAGCGATGTTCTAAAAAAAAATGAGCATAGAGCCGAGCGTGAAGAAATATTTTGATATGTCTGTCAGTTGTGCAAATAAAGGAGGCCGCTTGTCAAGCGATTTTGTCTCAAGCCATTGTTTCGTTTTCGAGAAGTTACGTTTCACCTCGAAATTTCTTTTCGACTTGACCCTCGAAAACTCGACTCTCTAATCTCGAAACTCGATCCTCGAAACACATAGCGGATCGAGTTTCGAGTCGAGACTGTCAACATTTGCTGCTTAAGGTTTTCGCAACGGGCTGCCACAATCCTTTTCGGATGAACTACAGCAAAGGTGCGCCTCACGAATGATTATTCCGGCTTACAGTTATAAAGAGGTTGAGTATAAAGCCAACATACCCACATTTCGCAAAAGACGTTTCACTGTCACCTCCCCCCAGAACCTATCTCCACACACAGTCACCCTACACCCCAGGCCCTAGGGAAATAAACACAGACCACTAAAGTATACAAACACATTCAAATGGCACTTTTATTTCCATTTCTTCTAACTTTCACTTACTTTTTAAGGTTCACAGCACTTGTATATCATTATAAATATAATATACTTACTAAAGTTACCAAATTGCCTCTGCAGAATGATTCCACGGTAAATTTCTTTTGATATCTAACATATTATTAAGTAACAAGGGTAAATACTTGTTTATATACACAACAATATACCAAACAGTATTTTTTAACACTGACAGCCACGACGTTATATTTACAATTATTTGTTTTCGCGAAAGCGGTTGTTACGAAAATGTTGAATATAAATGCTAAAAACTTTCTTAGAAGTGAACTGCATTATTTTCTTAATCAAATCAAAGCTTCAAAGATAATAAACTACTCGCCTAAGGGCGTGGTAAAACAGGAAATATACAACATCCATACAACATCAAACCATATTTGGTGACCAAACATTTTACCGTTTGGCCACTTTGTTTGGTGCTGTTTGACTCGTGTTTGCTAAAATTTGAAGGCTATCAAACAACTTAAAACGTTTCTTTTGTTCTCGTGTTTGATGGGTGAACTTTTGTTCGTTTACCCAGCCGTATCAAACTTGTTTGGCGCGCGCATGCGTACCACGTTTGCTCAGCCGATTGTATCCAGGTGTTGTTTACGTAATTGTGAGCCATAGTTCTTTGCTTGTGGAGTTTGATCTGAGTTAAGGCGCCCACAAACGTGGAAACAATGTTTCTACGACGCGCAAACGAGGAAACATTTGCTGAGAAAGCAAAATGTTTCTGAACAAATTCAGAAACAATTTTGTTCCCGCAACAAATGTTCCCTGGGGCCACAAACGGGGAAACATTTGCTTCGACAACAATGTTTACGCAACATCGTTTCCTCGTTTGTGGGTGCCTTTAGATCAAACATGTTTTAACCGTTTGGCCACTCACTTCAACATTAGCATGTTTGGTGACAAAACAATGTTTGATGGTGTTTAAACGCCAAACATTTCCCGTTTGGTCTCGCCTTAAGTCAAACACTTAAATTAGTTTTAATTAGTCATGGCTCAGCTTATGATAACTACACCGGAACTCTCTGGACAACATAACAGACTAATATTCAGTCCCAAACAAAAGGCACCATCTCGAGGCTCTGGGGAATAAATATAAGGATTTTTGACTTTATTGCGCGGAGCCTCGAGATGATGCGTTTTGTTTAGGACTGGATTTTAATATATGAAAAGTGGGCTATTTATCCTGCTAAAAATTCATGTTTTCTGATTAGATTAGATTATTGTTACTTGGCTTTTAGCAAGTGTCTGCTCAACGTTCATCAAATATTTGAATGCGATGATTCCCATAGTTAGACACAACAATTTGGCCATTACTGAGGAGCGCTACTGATGATGGATGCCTAAAGTCTCCTAAGTTGCTGCCGTATTTTCCAAACTGACCAACAAACTTACCATTCAGTTCAAAGACTTGCACTCTGTGATTATTTAGATCACAGACAAGTAAATGTCCTGATTTAGTCACTGACAAACAATAGGGATTATTGAACTCTCCATTCTCATTCCCTCTTGTGCCAATCTGATACTTATAGTACCCCTCCCGGGTGAATACTTTCACACTATGATCACCACAGTCTGACACAATGAGATAATCACCAGACTGAACACAATGAACAGGAGAACTAAGAGAACTGGGTCCACCTATCTTTGTTAGAAACATTCCATCAGGGGAAAATATCTTAATGAATTTGTTCCCGTTATCAACCACAATAATATTGCCATTGGAATCCAATGATAAACCACGAGGATAGTTGAGCTGGCTATCAAGGAATCCTTTCCCACCAAACATACTCAAGTACCTCCCATCCTCCTTAAAAACTTGAATTCGATGGTTCTCGTGGTCTCCGACATAAATCTTTCTATCTTTACCAAAAGCTATTCCTTTAGGGTTTTGAAACTGTCCCTTGTCGCTACCCTGACGACCAAAGGATCTCAGAAAATTGCCCTTACAGTCAAATACCTGCACCTTGTGCTGGGAAGTGACTGCGATTTCATTCCTGGAATTTACTGCTACCCCCCAAGGATAACTAAACATTCCATCATTCCAGCCTTGTTTTCCAAAAGATAAAACCGGTTTGACATTGAAAGATTTAATTACAACACAGAAATGGCTACCGCGGATATGTTGCCCGTTTACCTTAACTGACAAATTGCCTTTCCCTTCAAATGAAGGAGAATAGCTGATTTTGTAGGTCCCGTCTTTCCTGTCATTAACAAGAAATGTGGTCATGCATTCCTGCCCTCGCTCGTCTCGCAAGTCTACCGTTACATTGTCATTCTTATTATAACATTGTTCGCCAGCCGCGTTTCTTGTCGTTAAATTGAATTGAGCTTCACGCCCAACAGTTCCTTCATTAAGTCCTTTGCCTTCGGCAACAGATTCCTTTGCATCAGTTGGAAATTTCAAAAGACCAATGCCTTCGCTGTTGATTGTCTCCAGGATCTTGTTATTTTCCACGAAAACTAATTCAAATAGGCTTTCAGGGGCGCGCTCAACTGGCTTCACTTGTGCTACCCGTTCTAGGATGGTTTGCAATGGTTTCTTTAGCTGAACCACCTCGGCGTCTGTGCTTTTTGTTAAAAGTTTCTCAGCTTTTTCCAGCGCTAATTCGATCTTCTTTATCTCTTCCTGAATCACTGTTTTTTTGGTCGTTAGACTCTCCAGTGATTTCTTGGATTCGTTTTCCACTGCTGCCTTGATATTTTGACTTTCCTCTTGAAGTCTCCTCATTAAGTTATCAACAAAAACATCGACGGCTCTTAGCGTGTCTTCCCTTCGTTGAACAAGCTGAGCGTACTCCTCGTCAATTTGAGTGACCATCTTCACCTTTGCGTGCAAGTTGTCTCTTGGCGTTTGAATTAGACCTGCTAACTCGATCTTTTGAGCTTCGGCTTCCTCGTGGATTAATGTCACCTTATGTCCTGCGTGATTCAAGGTGACACAAGTTTGACAAACTGAGTTTTCGGGACAAATTTTGCAAAAGAACTTTAGCTCTTCTTTCTCATGTCCCTTCCTTGAGCAAAACACGGGTCGTTTCACTACTACCTCATAGTCTTTTTCTTGAAAATCTTTCACGGCCAGAACGCGGTGATCTTTGTAGCTTCGAATGATGTTGTGCCCAATTAAACACTCATCACAATAAAACTTGCAACACTCGAAGCAGTACGAGGTTTTAGAGCTTTTCTTGTCGCAGTTTCCGCATGTTACTTGCGTCTTGTCCGATTCTTTAATAGCTAGGGCATCGATAAAGCCGCTGAGAAAAAAGCTTGTGGGAAGATCTTTCAAATCACCGCTTGTAGGAACTCTACTACGGCCTTGGCATTTCGGACACCTGAAATCAACTTCACCGCCGCTCGCTCGATGCCAGTCGATCAAACAGTGCAGACAGAAACTGTGCAAACAAGGGAGGTATCTTGGATCTCTAAGGATTTCTTGACACACCGGACACGAGGCTTCTTCGCGAAGATTGAAAAGCATCTTTGGGATATCCATATTGCTAATCGGCTTTACTCGTTCACGAACTGAGTGCCTTTGAGTATGACGTTGCAAGTCTCGTGATTTCTATCTTTAGCTTTTCTTGGAATCAGGTGACCATTAGCCAATCACTGCGATGTGTTTTAAAAGTTTGTTGATTGTTTTATTTTGGTTCTCTGATTCCCAGAAATCTGGCTTTTATGTAGCCAGCGAGCTTTGAAAATAACACAATTTAAACGATAAAGGGAGGATAAAATAGGTGACTTTTGTGAAGTGTGGTAGGCTGAGATCACGGAACTTTGCATGATAGAAATGGTTTATGAACGAGTTAGGACAAAGGAGAAGCTCAACATTTTACAAAACCGAGGTTACATGGTATAACACTTTCGATAATGTTTCTTTAGAGAACTCGTATAAACTAAAGAACAAAAACTTCTATATTATAATCATAAAATAATTGGGATAGTACGCGCACTCTCATTGGTCAATAGCTGTGTTTAGATGAGAGTATGGAAACACGGGGGAGGAGCGGTTGCCTCATGGTTAGTGCACTCGACTCCGGAGCGAGTGGTTCGGGTTCGTGCCCTGGCCGGGGACATTGTGTTGTTCTGGGGAAAGACACTTTACTCTCACGATGCCCCCTCTCCAACCTGGTGTATAAATGGGTACCGGCGAACTTAATGCTGGGGGTTAGCCTGTGATGGACTAGCATCCCATCCAGGGGGGAGTCGAAATACTCCTAGTCGCTTCATGCTACGGAAACCGGGAATAGGCTCTGGCGTGTTGGACCACTTGGCTCGTAAGCAGACTTTACCTATGGAAACACGGCTGTGACACCACACGAATTTTGATTGGTTATGTGTTGTCGGAAGTGCGCTTTGATTGGGGGGTAGGAAATATGAGCGTGTATCAAGAAAATCTGTTTTAATCAAGAATTTTCCTTCATTTGTTTCCTTCATTTGTCGAATTATCTTGGAGAAATATTTTCTAAAAGCCGCGATGACTTGCAGGAGGGCATAAATCATCCCACTTTGTATAATAGAAGAATTTATAATATTATAATTTTTGTATTGGCTCCCGAATACATTTCTAAGTTATTTACATCACGGAATTGCAGCATTAATTTGCGGGAAGATAACTTCCTTATAGCACCTGGAGCAAATACCACCAGTTGTGGTCTACATTACTTGCCGTATTGCGTTAGTGAGTCATGGAATTATCTTGGAAACGATATTAGAATAATCCAGAAATTAAAGGGAAACTGTCACGAGAAGCGCATGCGCTAGCGTCTTGTGAAAACTTGAAAAGTGTTAGGTTAACTTTTTTTCAAGTTGAATCGACAAATTCAAAATGGTGTCCACTGGGGAGGGCCATGGTGGACAAAAAAGAAACTCCCGCGAATATACGTGATTCTCGCGTGAATCCATGATGGCGGCTAGAATTTTCCGTGGGCTCGAGAGCAAACAAACTTGAGCATGCGCAGCTCATGACAGTGCCCCTTTAAGTAAATTTAAGTCTGCAATTTTTAAAATGAAATTTGATACTGACTGCTGCATCTTTCATGGCGGTTGATTTTTCATCTTTAACCATCTAGTAATTATTGCAGATTTCAGTATTTATTTATAAAATAGTAGCATGTATTTGCTTAAATTCTAGTGTAAATAAAGTTCATTGTGTGCATGTGTGACTCATTATAAATGTGTTTCCTAGAATTTTTCAGCATCCTGGTTAGGGTTTATCAATAACATCCTGGTAATTCGGCACTCATTAACGCTGCTGAAGTCAAGAAAACATGAGCGATGTTCTAAAAAAATGAGCATAGGCGCGATCGTGAAAAAATATTTCGATATTTCTGTGACAGTTGTGCGAATAAAGGGGGCCGCTTGTTAAGCGAGAAGTTATGTTTCACTTCGAAATTTCTGTTCGACTTGACTCTCAAAAACTCGATTCTCTAATCTTGAAACTCGATGGTCGATTCTCGAAACATCGAGGATCGCGTTTCGAGTCGAGACTGTCAACATTTGCTGCTTAAGTTTTTCGCAACGGGCTGCCAGCATCCTTTTCGGATGAACTAGAGTGTCAGCAAAGGCGCGCCCTACGAAAGATTATTCCAGCTTACAGTTACAAAGAGGCTCTGTACAAAGCCAGCATGCCCACATTTCGCAAAAAGATTTACTGTCACCTTCCCCCAGAACCTATCCCTATATCATACACACCCAAGCCCTAGGGAAATAAACACAAACACAAACAAACATATTCACATAAGACCTTTATTTCCATTTCTTCTAACTTTCAATCACAAGGTTCACAACACTTGTATATCATTATAAAGATAATATACTTACTAAAGCTACCATATTGCTTCTGCGGAATGATTCCACAGTACATTTATTTGAATATCAAGCATATTCTTAAGTAACAAGGGTAAATACTTGCACTTAACACGAGGAGCTACAACGTTATCTTTACAATTATTTGCTGTCGCGCCTGCAATTCACCTTTATCACTCGGCGGCCATTTTGGAGTCCATGGGGAATAAAGGCTTTGTCTTTGCATTGTTTTTGCCCGTCCAGCCTCACACTGAATGAGAGGCTAGACGGGCAAAATCTTTTGTTTGTACATTGAGTGATATGGGTGTATTATTACGAAAATATTAAATATAAATGCTAAAAACGTTCTAAAAAGTGAACTGCATTATTTTCTTAATCAAATCGAAGCTTCAAAGAAAACTACTCGCTTAAGGTGCTACTATGATCAAAAAACTCATTTTCTTTTTTTCCTCGCATTTTGAAAGCGTCTTCGCTTAAAACCCGACTGGCAAAGTCTGTTTATTTTGAATGTAACGGGGGCGGATTTCACGGTCCACCATTACTCACGTTCAAAACTGACCGATCGGACCTCAGAGAGTTGGATCTGGGGAAAGTGACGTGATTGACTCACTAGCTTAATATTTCAGAGTGTAAACGCAACTTATTATATATGCAAAACACGAGTTTAAAAATCTGAAAGCCCGAAAACCCCGTGCTGCATATTAATTCAGCCGCGTACACGGTCGCATTGCATTCTTAAACCAGTGAGTCTCTTTGACGTCATTTTCTTCTCGATCCAGCTGTCTCAAGATTTAAAGTTAGTGATGGCGGACCAACAAATAACAAAATTCCAGTTAAAATAAACAGGTGTCTTTTTAAAATCAGAACTTAAAACTTAGCTTACTTAGTGTTTAGTTAACATAGTTTTGAAATCCAAAGAAAAGAAGAATTATTTTTTTGGTCGTAGTAGCACTTTCAGGGCCTGGTCAAACGGGAAATGTTTGGCGACCAAACAAAATCAAACGCCTTAACCTTCTTTGGTGCTGTTTGATCGTGTTTGATAAAAGTTCAAGGCCATCAAACATTCTATGAAACAACTTAAAGCATTTCTTTTGTTCTCGTGTTTGATGGGTGAACTTTAGTTCGTTTAGCCACCCGTATCAAAGATGATTGGCGAACGCATGCGTACCACGCTTGCTCAGCCGCTTGTATCCACGTTTTGTTTACGTAATTGTGACCCATAGTTCTTTGCTTCTGGAGTTTGATCTGTGTTAGGGCGCCCGCAAACGAGGAAACATTCGCTGAGGAAGCAAAATGTGTCTGATCAAATTCAGAAACTTTTGTTTCCGCAACATTGTTTCCTCGTTTGCGGGCGCCTTTAGATCAAACATGTTTTAACCGTTTTGCCACTCACTTCAATATCAGCATGTTTGGTCACCAAACAATGTGATGTTGTTTGAACGTCAAACATTTCCCGTTTGGCCTGGCCCTAAGTCAAACACTTTAATCAGTCATGGCTCAGTTCATGATAACAACACCGGAACTCACTGGGCAATATAACAGACCAATATCGATCTATTAAAATTCGATCAGTCCTAAACGAAAGGCATCATCTGGAGGCTCTGGGGAAGAAATATAAGGATTTGTATAAGTTTTTTCCCCGGAGCCACGAGATGATGCTTACGACTGAATTTTAATATATCGAAAGTGGGCTATTCATGCTGCTAAAAATTCATGATTTCTTACAAGTAGATTTCTTATAAGATGAATTTCAATGTAAAAAAAAAAAAAAAAACAGCTATACCTTATGTTCCCTTTTACAGAAATCAATCTCAGGAACAAAGCAGTACAATATTCATTATAACTGAAATCCTTCAAAAATACACAAACTTCAACAAATTACAAACAAATCAGATAGTAAAAAGGGTTAATGAAAGCTGAAAATCAAACTTTCTTTAGATAATAGACTATTTTTACTTGGCTTTTAGCAAGTGTCTGCTCAAGGTTCATGAAATATTTGAATGCGATGATTATCATTGTCAGACACAACAATTTGGCCATTACTGAGGAGTGCTACTGAGAATGGATACTTAAACTCTCCTAAGCTGCTGCCCTCTTTTCCAAACTTACCAACAAACTTACCATTCAGTTCAAAAACTTGCACTCTATGATTACCCTTATCACAGACAAGTACATGTCCTGATTTAGTTACTGACAAACAAGAGGGATTAACGAGCTCTCCATTTCTCGTCCCTCCTGTGCCAAACTGATACTTATAGTCCCCCTCCTGGGTGAATACTTTCACACTGTGATCACAAATGTCTGACACAATGAGATAATCACCAGATTGAACACAACGAGCAGGACCACTAAGAGAACTGGGTCCACCTATCTTTCTTAGAAACTTTCCATCAGGGGAAAAGAACTTAATGAATTTGTTTCCCCAATCGCTAACAATAATATTGCTATTGGAATCCAATGATAAACCCC
Source organism: Montipora capricornis (assembly GCF_036669925.1). NCBI lineage: Eukaryota > Metazoa > Cnidaria > Anthozoa > Scleractinia > Acroporidae > Montipora > Montipora capricornis. The sequence goes on along the minus strand of NC_090889.1, from coordinate 38,669,095 downwards.
AAGGATTCTTAAGCTGGCTATCAAGGCTTCCTGTCCCACCAAACATACCCAAGTACCTCCCCTCCTCATTAAAAATTTGGATTCGATGGTTTCCCCAGTCTGCAACAAAAATATTGCTATCTTTACCAAAAGCTATTCCTCTAGGGTGTTGAAACTGTCCCTTGTCGCTACCAAGACGACCAAAGGATCTAAGAAAATTGCCCTTACAGTCAAATATCTGCACCTTGTGATTGGAAGTGACTGCGATTTGATCCCTAGAATAAACTGCGACCCCTCGAGGACAAAGAAACATTCCATTATGCGAGCCTTGTTTTCCAAAAGATAAAACAGGATTGACATTGAAAGATTTAATTAAAACAGGAAAAGGGCTACCGCGAATATGTTGCCCGTTTACCTTAACTGACAAATTGATTTTACCGTCAGATGTAGGAGAATACTTGATTTTGTAGGTCCCGTCTTTGTTATCATTAACAAGAGATGTGGTTATGCATTCCTGCCCTCGCTCGTCTCTCAAGTCTATCGTTACATTGTCATTCTTATTGTAGCATTGTTTTGTAGCCGCGTTTCTTGTCGTTAAAATGAATTGAGCTTCACGCCCAACAGTTCCTTCACAAAGTCCTTTGCCTTCGACACCAGATTCCTTTGCATCAGTTGGAGATTTCAAAATACCAATGCCTTCGCTGTTGATTGTCTCCAGGATCTTGTTATTTTCCACGAAAACTAATTCAAACAGGCTTGCAGGATCGCGCTCAACTGGCTTCACTACCCGTTCTAGAATGGTTTGCAATGGTTTCTTTAGTTGAACCAACTCGGCGTCTGAGCTTTGTGTTAAAAGTTTCTCGGCTTTTTCCAGCGCTGATTCCATCTCCTTAATTTCCTGTTGAATTGCTGTTTTTTTGGTCGTTAGATTCTCCAGCGATTTCTTGGTTTCGTTTTCCACTGCTGCCTTGATATTTTGCCTTTCCTCTTGAAGCATTCTCATTAAGTTATCAACAAAAACATCGACGTCTCTTAGCATGTCTTCGCTTCGTTGAACAAGCTGAGCGTACTCCTCGTCAATTTGAGTGACCATCTTCACCTTTGCGTGCAAGTTGTCTCTTGCCGTTTGAATTAGACCTGCTAACTCGATCTTTTGAGCTTCGGCTTCCTCTTGTATTAATGTTACTTTGTGTCCTGCGTGATCTAAGATGACACAAGTTTGACAAACTGAGTTTTCGGGACAAATTTTGCAAAAGAACTTTAGCTCTTCTTTCTCATGTCCCTTCCTTGAGCAAAACACGGGTCGTTTCACTACTACCTCATAGTCTTTTTCTTGAAAATCTTTCACGGCCAGAACGCGGTGATCTTTGTAGCCTCGCATGATGTTGTGCCCAATCAAACACTCATCACAATAAAACTTGCAATACTCGAAGCAGTACGAGGTTTTAGAGCTTTTCTTATCGCAGTTTCCGCATGTTACTTGCGTCTTGTCAGATTCTTTAATAGCTAGGGCATCGATGAAGCCGCTGAGAAAAAAGCTTGTGGGAAGATCTTTCAAATCACCGCTTGCAGGAACTCTACAGCGGCCTTGGCATTTCGGACACCTCAGATCAACTTGACCACCACTTGCTCGATGCCATTTGATCAAACAGTGCAGACAGAAACTGTGCAAACATGGAAGGTATCTTGGATCTCTAAGGATGTCTTGACACACCGGACACGAGGCTTCTTCGCGAAGATTGAAAAGCAACTTTGGGATATCCATATTGCTAATCTCCACGCCTTCTTGAACTGGGTGCCGTTGACTATGATATTCCAAGTCTCGTGATTTCTATCTTTAGCTTTTCTTGGAATCAGGTGACCATTAGCCAATCATTGCGATGTGTTTTAAAAGTCTGCTGATTGTTTTGTTTTGGTTCTCTGATTCCCAGAAATTTGGCTTTTAATTTATGCAGCCAGCGAGCTTTGAAAATAACACAATTAAAGCGATAAATGGAGGGCAAATAGGTGACCTTTGTGAAGTGTTGTAGGCTGAGATCACGGAGCTTTGCATAATAGAAATGGCTTTATGAACGAATTAGGACAAAGGAGCTTAACATTTTACAAAACCGAGATTCCATAGTATAACGGTTTCGATACTGCTTCTCTTAACACATTTGAGTACCTTTGCGAATTATAAATCGCACGATCCCCAACTTTGCGATTTACAAATCGAAAGATTACGAACTTCGCGATTTATAAATCGCAACTGTGATAAACTTTGTCGGGGTTAGAAGCTGAATAATAGGACCTCGGTTATTCATTATTCTTTGGGTGTTCCTTTCAATTATTCATTAATCTTTTTAAATTGTTGTTGATTATTCATAACTGACACCAATTTTCAGAACATTATCCGAAAACACCACAATATTGTCGGGGCCAAAGACAAAGCTTCGACGCGCTTGTTACATCCACAGATTAATAACTTTAATTTGATTTGCGAACGAACACAAATACTTTACTGCAATGAGCTAAGTGAACAGAAATCGACAAAAGAATCACAAACAACGAAAAAAACGAAATGACGAGTGGAAATAATTCTCCTGTGAAATTTTGAAAATTAGGTTGTTTGAGACTGCATTTCGTGCTTTTTGAGGGCAGTATGATATGAAAACATGCAGCCAAAACCGAACTTAAAAACGTGGATATTACTCAAACTTTTGATCTTCAAAATTGATTTTTTTGGCGCACAGACTACTTTAATTACATATATGTATTTTACAGTTTTAGAGAATAAGGTCACTATTTAAAAAGAGCAAGAATAAAAATCAAGTTGAAAGTCCGTATTATTGACTGGGTTTATCCTAAATTCATGTTATTTCATGATAAAAATTGGTATTAAAAAGTGCTTGGTTCGCACTAACTTGATAGCAGTTTACGTGCTGGTCGACCGCTTTGAACTCCACCTCCTTTCGGGTGACCTGGAAACGAGAGCTGTATAAAAATATGCTTTAAAAACCATTTAGGTTTCGAAACATAAAATGGAAGATTCCATAAAACAAAACAAGGTAGACTTGATATCGCATTACCGACCTCTGTTTCTCTGATTTATTGCTTTTCCCCCCATTCTACACGATTCAGTATCATTCGTTAATAATAACTTGTAACCGCACAGGTAAAGATGAAGGCAGATGATATCGTATAAACCTGAGAAGGAGCGGTTGGTGGGATAGAGGCATTACGATAAAGATTCTGTAATCTCGACCTCTGAAAATTGAAAACATGGCAATGAAACGAAGCTTACAATTCAGACAGATTCGCCATAAATCAAAATAAAAGTGATGAAAAAATTAAAACCTATCCTTACCTCACTTTTCTGTGATGATTCCTTAACAGAAGATGCCTTAACAGATGATGCCTTAACAGAAGAGATGAAACGTAATTTAGTTTAGCTACCTTTTAATTTTCTTTTGTTTTTTTCATCTTGTTATCATGTATTATTCTCTCTCCTCTTTTTTATGCATTTCCGTTTTTATAACACATCACGTAGCATTTTTATGTCATTTCCGGTAAATATAAAGATCTTGTTACTAGCATTTATCCATTCACTATCCATCATCCTTCTGTTAAGGCGGTTGTGTGTATCCTTGCTCCCGTCTGACAAAGCTAATTCGTTTAAAATTAACCACTTTTTGAGTATTTCTTTAGTTCTAACTGCTATCTATATGCATTATTATGTCTAAGAAAAAAATAATCAGCGTAAACCAAGTTCACCGTCTGCAGAAGCCGGAGAATATGATGATCTGCCAGAGACCATTTCTTCGAGTGTTCTTCAAGATCTTCTGAAAGCTCAAGAATGTATGTTTAAATCATTTATGGAATCGATTGTGTCCAATTTAACCTCGCGTATTGATAATTTAGTAAAAGACTTTGCGGGACTAAAATCCAGTCTGGAGTTCAGCCAAAAAGATATTGCGAGCCACGACGAACAACTCTCAGCGATCGGCGCCGAGTTAAAGAACACAGCCAGCGACGTCGCCAATCTTCAAACAGCAGTAAACAAGCATCTACAAAAGACAGTTTACCTTGAAAACCAAAGTAGGAGGAACAATCTTCGCTTTGAAGGCTTATTAGAAGATACTGGCGAAACTTGGGAAACAACCGAAGAGAAAGTAAAGAAAGTCCTTGCTGACAAATTAAATATCGAGCCGGTTCCTGAAATCGAGCGTGCCCATCGCACTGGTCGGCCTACAAGATATGATGGTACTCCAAAACCAAGAACAGTTGTCTGTAAGTTTACCAGTTACAAGGCAAAGGAATCGATTCTTAAGGCAGCAAGAAGAATGAAACCCGAAGGAATCCACATCTTTGAAGATCTGGCCGAGGAGACCATGGAAAAGAGAAGAGCCCAGCTACCGCAGCTGAGACAAGCAAAAGCCCAAGGAAAGATTGCTTATTTCTCCCTCGATAAACTTATTATAAAAGACAGACCAAATGGATCGGGTACTATGGCTTCATATTCTTCGATCTCTGGTTAAATGTTTTACTGACTCATTAATCGCATTAATATAATGAATGAACAGTGTAACATCTAAGGAAAAACAAAAATCCCCTTGTGGCATATGCCATAAATGGGTCAACAGTAACCATCGAGCACTTCAATGTGGTAATTGTCATCTCTGGATCCATTATAGATGCAATGGTCTAACCTTTGATGAATACCAACGTCTGCAGTTGAATATGGAGGTATGGTTCTGTAAAACATGTATTACTGACATTTTTCCTTTTACATCTCTAGATGAATTTGAATTTGACACTCTTTTGCACTCTGAAAGACCTTCAGACATTGAACTATTACCCCCCCTTGATATAATGTCAAAAATATCTGGTCTAAGCAATCTAGACAACTCTGGTATCGAGTCAAATATACCTAATCCTATAAATTCTATGTATTATTACCCATCTGATTTTCAGAAACTAAATTTATCATCTTCTAGCACTTATTTTTCTTTATTTCACATAAATTTAAACAGCCTTGATGCTCATCTGGATGATTTACAAACTACGCTTGCATCCCTGAATTTTCCCTTTCACATCATAGGCGTTAGTGA
>NC_090889.1:38644026-38659026 GCF_036669925.1 Montipora capricornis | reverse complement strand
ACGCTGGTTTGCGGGCGCTCATTCTTATTCTGTGAGAAAATCTCGTACTCGTAGTCGTTCTCGTCCTAGAATCTAAAGCTCTCTAATATTTCCTCGTTTGCGGGCGGCTTTAGAAACATCCAGTTCCCGCAAAAATATGTGCTAAAATGCGTGCCGCACGTGCAGCACGATTATTTTCCTCTTTTAACCAATGATATTATTTTCTTGTGGCGCCATCATTGTCGTAGCCGTCATCGCTTTTTAAACTTCCCATTCTGAAATATGAAAGGCGCATGTTCTCTTTAAGTAGACGCACAGGCTCTGGGAACGAGATTACGCCAGGAGCTCTCCTTATTGACGTATGAGCTCAAGGTAAAAACACATAACAACAACAACAGCAATCCATTTATTTTGCCAAATTAGACAACAGAGTAAATTAATTTGATCAGGCAAAAGACCACTCAGAATAGTTTTAAATTAAACGAGCTGAGTAGTTTCAATAAATTATTGCTTGCATTTCTGGGTCGTACTGCAAATGACACACACACAACTAATAGAATAGACAAGAGGATAAATAATGAAATTAATAAATCTAAGTAATCTAATGGATGTACATTTAGAGGAAAAAAACAAACAAACAAAATGAAAAAAAAAAGAACCAAAAAACTGATACGAGATAGTAGTATAGTATTTATCAATTCTTGAGTTTGAACAGTAATAGGCTAAGACAGGAGCCCATTATTCCATCTTCCATATTAACCCTCTGAGTCAACCCTGTCCCGTATCTTTCTATTTTTAGAAGCACCTCGCAGGGGGGCTTTACGGGGTGTTTTTACAATAGCCACTTATAGGAGACCCATGGTCAGCCATTTATTACGTCACACACGTAAGTGACGTATGTGAACCACTTCACATATGTTCTCAGTCACATACGTCACATACGTCAAAATGTAGTAGTTCTAAATATAGAAAGATACGGGACAGGGTTGACTCAAGGGTACAATACAACAGATGGAAGCTCCGGGTAATGGGCTCCTGGCTAAGAATAAATTGACAATACCAATAATAATAAGTAGACGCACGGGCTCTGGGAACGAGATTACGGCAGGAGCTCTCCTTATTGAGTGGACGTATGAGCTCAAGGTAAAAACACATAACAACAACAACAACAGCAATCCATTTATTTGCCAAATTAGAAAACGTTTTATACAAGAGAGTAAATTAATTTGATCAGGCAATAGACCACTCAGAATAGTTTTAAATTAAACGAGCAGAGTAGTTTCAGTAAATTATTGCTTGCATTTGTGGGTCGTAACACACACACACACAACTAATAGAATAGACAAGAGGATAAATAATGAAATAATGAAATTAATCAATCTAAGTAATCTAATGGAAATACATTTAGAGGAAAGAAACAAACAAACAAAATGAAGAAAAAAGAACCAAAAAAACTGGTACCAGATAGTAGTATAGTATTTATCAATTCTTGAGTTTGAACAGTAGCAGGCTAAGAATAAATTGACAATACCAAGCTAGCGTTAAACATAAGTAGATAAGAATTTTCCCATCATTGCTTGTCTAAATAAATACATTTTATTAAGGATTCTTTACTTCAAAGTACATATCACGTCGAAGTCTTTCGCGTCGTTCACTATCTCATTGAATATATGAGGGAATCATTTTGATCAAGGACTTAGGTTAATCTCAAGGTTAATGATAATAAATAATAATAATCAACTTCGTTTTTCGAGGGTAGCACTTGACAGTAAAAAATACTGATAAACTAGTGGCCCTCAAGGTTAGTGTAGGCAAGTTGATCCTATACATTTGTTTTAGTAATTTAAGTATAAGAATAAAACATATATCATATTAATTATTCAACTGTAATTATATAGTAGGCAAAAATATATTCTTACATATTTGTAGCGTTCAACTGCAGTGGATTCGAAGATCGAAGTGCTTTATCTCTTCGTTTGTGATGCAGTACTGAACTTAGCAAGTTGGCTTGAAAGCAAATACAAGCCACAAGTAAGAGTATAAGAGTTTACTGGCTCAAAATTAGAGACAACTTTGTTGTTGAATTTCATCAGGATAGAGTTCTTTCAAAGTTATAAGCATAACTTCTTTACGGCGCTTAGCCAACTGAGAAACAATCTAGCCAACGACGTCCACAGATGGCTGTAGAGGGTTTTCACCCAACGTGGTCAGTAACCTTGTTTTATAAGGGCAACCCTAAAACCCGGAATCCGGAATCCGGAATCACAGTCATTGTTTTACCAATACAGAGAGCAAAAACTATCCTAAATATCCATAAAAGCTAACCTTAGGCCTAAAAACGAATTTTAGGCCTAATTAGGCCAAAGGTTAGCTTTTATGAATGTTTAGGATAGTTTTTACTCTCTGTATTGGTAAAACAATGACTGTGATTCCGGATTCCGGATTCCGGGTTTTAGAGTTTCCCTTTTCCAACAAAGCAAAAGAAAATGTTTGCATGATAATAGAGCTCAATTCCCAGAGGATTAGTTGGGAGACACCAACATGGCTGCCGTTCCAGTGTTTAGGGACACCGACATGGCCGCCGTGACGTCACGTGAAAAGACGAATATAGTGTTGTTGGTCACAGAACACGTTATCGTATTCGTACAGGAGGTTTTCGAATACTATGACATCAGAGGCTCGTGATACCATAGAGAGTGCATGCCCACGCATGTTTTATACCATGCTCTTTGCTTGTCTCTCCAAAATTCTGCATAAGCATTGTTTTTATTTTCTCTTGGGGCTTATAATGGTCTCAAGAGAAACTGGAAACAATGCTTATGATTTTGGAGAGACAAACAAACAAACAGTATTATGGTATTTTTTATATGGGCTAATGAAACATGTGTGCGCATGCTCTTTCTATGGTATCAAACAAAGAGTATTATGATATTTTTGATATTGGCTAATAGGTAGACGTTAGCGTTATCGAATCCTTTTCGTTAATTTATGTTTAAATAAAAAATGAGTAACACAGCAAACCTTAAAGCTTCTTTAAATTTTAGAAAAGTGAATTTAAATAACAATTTAATGAGACAAACGTCTCTCAACTTCTTGTTGTTGTCATCTTTTTTCACGCGACATATTCTAAATTTAACCCAAGTCGTACTGGCTCACCTCCCCACCTCATGTAATACCGGGCTGAAACTCAACCCGGCAAACCCGGCTGACCGAGCTGGCCCGGTTCATGTAATCGGCCCCTGAGTCAACCCAGTCCCGTATCTCTTTATTTTTAGAAGCACCTCCCAGAGGGAATTTCGCGGGTGTTTTCACAAAAGCCAATCACCAGAGACTTATGGGCGGCCACTAATTACATTACTTGCAGCACACTCGAAACACGAAGGTATGAAAAGATATAGCAGTTCTAAAAATAAAAAGATATGGGACATGGTTGACTCAATTATATAATACGTATGGAGGCTCCAGTTAATGGCCTGGGCTCCTGTTAAATCTCAATCCCAGAAAAATATTCAATTTGTGGGATGGTTGACTCTAACTAAAGGCTGCCAGAGGCGCTTAGCTTTTTGCCACATTTAAGACTTAAAAAATTTCTTAGTTTATACAGACCAAAGAGCAGAGCTTGTACGAGAGGTTGACCCACTACAATGAAAGAAACGATCATACCACTGGAGACACCCGGGATACGATTATAATCTATATATTAGCAGATGTAAGGCTCATCACGTGCATTGGTACCACCCACCGCCCAAAAAATCACGGTCAAGAGTAAGTAGCAGAAGCCAAAAACCCACGCATAAACAGTGTGAAGAATTCTCACTGGAATCGCACTCAACATGAGATCGACCTAAAATACTTCCACAGTTAACATGAATCATACATAATGAACGCACTTCGGTGTCATTAGCGAACCGTTACAAAATATATATCCTTTCCTCTTTCCATCAACTTGTCCGAAACTTGACAGCTTCTCTTCTTTTAATCTGTTTTACATGTATATTGGAGTTAAGATGAACATTCTTTTCAGATGCTCGTATTTTGAATGCTCTGTCAACCATCACTTCCTTCCTGCAGAAAAATATTTGGCTTTGACACTGACAAGAAAAGGCTATCAGTTATGGAAAAGCTGATAAAAACAGCTGGCGTAGAATGTGTTACAACGACAAACTGTAGTTTTCTGGAGGCTGGTATTAAGTTAGTGTCTCTCAATTAAGTGAACTCTCTGCAGAAGGGAGTTAAAATCTATAAATACTTGAATGGCAACGACATAACCAGGAATAAACTTTATATTAGCCATTTTGTGAAAAAGTAATGTCTACAGAAGACCACTTGAAGGTATATAACTTTAGGCTAATTGTGAGGATTTCAAAATTATTCCATTTTAATCACGTTGTACAATAATCCATTTTTATTATATCCCTCAGATAGTACGTGCCCTGTGATTGGCTAAACTAGTTTCCTTTCCCTCGAGGCTGATTACCATAGCTAACCAAAGAGATAATTATAATTAACATCTTACTAACCTCGTTTTCGCGGTCGGTACTGTAAAATTACGGATCCTTGTTTTTCACGTTGATTTATGGCCCAAGCGGGAAGTAAACAGCACTTTGCTTCCATCATCGGTTTTCATTTTTGTCCAAGGACTTTGCTGACAGCTTGCCAAGTGATTAACTTTTGGCTAAACTGGCTGCTTATGGATTATCATCTAAATCGGTTGTTCGCTTATAGGGGATTATGTTACTGATCGTTTTCAGAGAGTTAAATTAGGTGACCAGTTTTCTGACTGGAGCCGACATTTAAGAGGTATTCCACAAGGGTCTGTATTAGGCCCTCTTCTTTTTAATATTATCCTTAGTGATTTGTTACTAACTGGGCTTCAGTCCAAGATTAGTTCATAGCTGACGATACACAAATATTTAATATAAGTAATGATGTCTCCCAATAGCCCTTTTTACGGTTAGTTTCTCTCATTTGCCTTACAATGTAATTTAACGTGGATGCGAGGCAATATCGGGTTAAAACTACAAAATAGCCCGAAATTGCCTCATATACATGCTAGAAAACTAACCGTGAAAAGGGCTATTACATGGGCATCTGCAGACTGATTTTCTTGCTGCAAATTCCTGGTTCTGCTTCGATGGCCTCGTGGTGAATTCAGACAAGTGTAGTACTATGTAGTAAGGAGATTAGTCTTGCTGAGGATGTTAAACTTTTAGGTGTAACTCTTGATAAGGATTTACATTTTGATAAGCCATGATATAGCGGATATTGCACGTAGGGTTGGTAACCAGATTCGGGTCTTGCAAAAGCATAAGAAATTAATTGACACAGATGCTTAAATAAGATTATATATAATGCTTATCCTTTGCCTCACTGAGACTATTGTTCTATTGTGTGCCATCACTGTGGTAGGCGTAATTCAAACAAATTGGAAAAACGTAAGGTGGCTCATACCAATTTCAACGCTTGAAGGAAACGATCTTATTAGAAGGATTGACACTACAACACTTTATCACTTAACAGCAATGTTATGGTACCATATCAAACACCAGTTATTGCTGAAAAAGATTCGGTATTTTTTGTGACGTAAGAAGTAACCGAGGCAACAGGAAAGCCCTGAAAAAACAAAAAACAAACTTAGTTACCCCCATTTTTTATTTCTGACATGTAATCAGCATGCCAGAATGAAGCTTTCCGGAAAGCTTAAAAAAAATTATGTGGAGTGGATAAATAATTGAAAGTTTAAGGTAGCTCTGAATCCGAGTTTCTCTTTGGCCTGCTAATCACTTTTGTGCAATAAAAACTGGGGTCACCCAGTTTGTTTTTCAGAGATGAGCAACTAAAGCCAAAATAGTGTTTTTGCAAGGCTTTCCTGTTGCCATGATATCTTGTTACGTGACAAAAATGACTGCATCTTGTTCAGCAAGCAATGTTTCACGTAGTACCGTAACATTGCTGTTACCTGATAAAGCGCTGTAGGGTCAATTCTTATAATAACAAGGTCAATTCAATTTCAATTTATTAATAGATAAACAACAACAACTGTACAATATTTGTTACCCACAGTTAGCATAGCTATTCGAGGTGGGTAACAATTAACGATAAATTTTCATTTTGACAATCATTTACCAAGACTTATTAAAATTGAATTAAAATTAATTAATTATTTTATTTAATTGAAATTATTGACAATATAGTTGTGACTGGGAGAGCAACAATAAACAGTAATAATAAACAAATAAGAAAGCTAGATCAGTAAAGAAGAAAGACGAGAAGAAGTAATCACCCTCACATCAACATAGACCTCAACTTGCGTAGCTTAGGAGGAATTTTTTTCCAAATTCTTGTCCCAGTAATTGAAAAGGATAATAACTGTTGATTAGTTCTAGATCCTTGGACGTGAAAATTACCAACAGCTGAAAATCTGGTATAATGAGAGTGTATAAAGTCAGAACGAATGAAAAGATCAGTAATTTTGGAGGGAGCGCAATGGTTAGCAACGTCATGCATGAGGATAGCTATATACTTAAAGAAAAGTAAATGCAAAGGTAATATGCTGGAACTTAGAAACAGAGGAATTGCATGAGCTCTGCAGTCAGAGAACGGTATATTGAACGGAGAGCTCTTTTATGCAGAATAAGTACTTTGATCAGATAACAATTAGCAGCTTGGCCCCAGGCGGTAAGACCATAAGAAATGTATGGCTCAATTAACGATCGATAAATCCTTATAAGAGTATTTGTAGGTACAAAATGCCTGAGCCTCGCAATAAAGAAGAGAATTCTCCTTCCTCCATCCCCTCACCGACGTACCAGTGGACAAACGCACTCTTGGCGTACATCAGATCAAACTTGTGATCCAAACGAGCCCAGGCCTCTGCAATAGCGGTTGTGTTACTTAACATACACACAGCACCCTGAACTTTGGCCAAGTCTCCACCGGGAACAACTGTGGGGGGCTGGTAGTGTTGAAATTGGTTTGAGCCACCTTAATGAACGCGCCGTGCGCTTTATTTATAATGATTTCATATAATAATAGTACATATGATGACTTGCTGGAGCGCATAAATCATCCCACTTTGTATAATAGAAAAATTTATTATATTTTAATTCTTGTATATAAGGCTTTACATGGGCTGGCTCCCAAATATATGTTCTAAGTTATTCACATCCCGAAATTGTAGCATTAATTTGCGGGGAGATAACTTCCTTATAGCGCCTGGAGCAAATACCACGATTTGTGGTCTTTATGCCTTGTCGTATTGCTTTAGTGAGTTACGGAATTCTCTTGCAAACGATATTAGAACAATCCAGGAATTATTATAAGTAAATTTAAGTCTGCAATTTTTAAAATGAAATTTGATACTGACTGCTGCACCTTTCGGGGCAGCACTAAAGGCAGGAATCCAGGATCCTTAACTGGAATCCGGAATCCGGAAACCAGAAATCAGAATTATCCACAATTCGTGAGAATTACACTAACTTATCCAATGGATAACTCAATTTGTTTTGCTAGTGTTAATCTATTGGATAGTGATTTATCCGGTGGATAGCTTTATCCACCTTTTGAACCATCAAAGCCTGGTTTCTAGCTTCTCTTGATTATCATCAAGTCTTCTCATTGGAAATCCCTGTAAATAAATGATCATAATCGAAATTTGTTTATTGTACATGGTAAAGTTTACGTAAAAGGAATAAGTAATAATGTTTGAAATTATTAAATAAACAAAGTTGTGTTTTACCATCTTTCCTTCCTTTGATTATGTTAGATAGTAAGAGTCCATTATTACCCAGGAGTAAGAATCTGGTATCAGGTTTGTCCCTCCCCATCACTGTCAGAAAAGTGTCTATTTTTAAACCAAGTTTTGCCAGAAAGAACCCAATTCCAATCTCCCAGGGTTAAGATTCTTTGTGTGTTGTATTTGCATTATAATATAGCATTCTCATTTAAATGATGATGCAGGTACTTGGAACAAAACGTTTTATTCCCAAGGGTTTTGATTCAGCCAAATTGGTTTATTGTTTATTTTTGGCAAAACTTGGTTTAAAAATAGACACTTTTCTGACGCTGAAGGGGACAAACCTGATACCAAATTCTTACGTAGTCTTCGATAATGAACTCTTAGTACTAGAACATAATCAAAGAAAGGAAAGATGGTAAAACACAACATTGTTTATTTAATAAATTTCAAACATTATTACTTATTACTTTTACGTAAACTTTACCATGTACAATAAACAAATTTCGATCATGATCATTTTTTTACAGGGATTTCCAATAAGAAGACTTGATGACAATCAAGAGGCGCTAGAAACCAGGCCTCCATGGTTCAAAAGGTGGATAACGCTATCCAGCGGATAAACACAAGCAAGACAAATTGAATTATCCAGTGGATAAATTAGTGTAATTCTCGCGGATTGTGGATAATTCTGGTTTCCGGCTTAGAACTTGGAGATAGTAGCATATATTTCCTTAAACTGATTCGAGTGTAAATAAAGTCTGTGTACTTGCATGACTCGTTATAAATGTGTTTTCTAGAATTTTTCAGCATCCGGGTTGGGGTTTATCAATAGTATCCAGGTAATTCGGAGTTATAAACGCTGAAATCAAGAAAACATGAGAGATGTTTAAAAAATATGAGCATGGAGGCAAACGTCAAGAAATATTTCGATATGTCTGTCAGTCGTGCAAAAAAAGGGGACCGCTTGTCAAGCCCTTTTGTCTACACCATTATTTCGCTTTCGAGAAGTTACGTTTCAACTCGAAATTTCTTTTCGACTTTACCCTCGACAACTCTATTCTCAATTCTCCACTCTCTAATCTCGAAACTCGATCCTCGATTCTCGAAACATCGAGGATCGCGGATCGAGTTTCAAGTCGAGACTGTCAACATTTGCTGCTTAGGTTTTTAGCAACGGCTTGCCATCATCCTTTTCGGATGAACTAGAGTGTCAGCAAAGGCGCGTCTTACGAACGATTATTCCAGCGTACAGTTATAAAGAGGCTCTGTAGAAAGCCAAAATACCCACATTTCGCAGAAGAAGATTTACTGTCACCTCCCCCCCCCAGAAACTATCTCTACCTACAGCTACCCTACACCCCAACCCCCAGGGAAATAAACACAGACCAGTGAAGTATGAGCATTGATCCCTTCCATTCACATGATACATTTATTTCCATTTCTTCTAACTTTCAATTACTTTTTAATGTTCACAGCACTTGCATATCATTATAAAGATAATATACCTAATAAAGCCACCATACTGCTTCTGCAGAATCATTCCACAGTACATTTTCTTTTGATATCAAACATGTTATTAAGTAACAAGGGTACATACTTGCTTATATACACTACATACAATACGTGTATACGAAACAGTTATTTTAAACGCTGAGAGCTACAACGTTATATTTACAATAATTATTATTTGCTGTCGCGCGAGCGGTTATTACGAAAATGTTGAATATAAATGCTAAAAAGGTTCTTAAAAGTCAACTGCATTATTTTCTTATTCAAATCAAAGCTTCAAAGAAAACTACTCCTCACTTAAAACACTTTAAGCAGTCATGGCTCAGTTCATGTAACTACACAAAACTCACTGGGCAACATAACAGACCAATTTCGATATATTAAAATTCAGTCCTAAACAAAAGACATTATCTCAAGGCTGTGGGGAGTAAATATAAGGATTTGTATGAGTTTATTCCCCGGGGCCACGATATAATGCGTTTTGTTTAGGACTGAATTTTAATATATCGAAAGTGGGCTACTCATGCTGCTAAAAATTCATGTTTTCTTACAAGAAGATTTCTTAGAAGATTCCCTTTCACAGAAATCAATCTCAGGTACAAAGCGGTAGAATATTCATTATAAGTGAAACGCTTCAAAATTACAGAAACATTTCAACAAATTACAAGCAAATCAGATTGTAAAAAGGGTTCATGACAGCTGAAAATCAAACTTCCTTTAGATAATAGATTATTGTTACTTGGCTTTTAGCAAGTGTCTGCTCAAGGTTCATCAAATATTTGAATGCGATGATTGTTATGGTCAGACACAACAATTTGGCCATTACTGAGGAGCGCTACTGATACTGGATACTTAAACTCTCCTAAGTTGCTGCCCTCTTTTGCAAACTTACCAACAAACTTACCATTCAGTTCAAAGACTTGCACTCTATGATTACTATAATCACAGACAAGTAAATGTCCTGATTTAGTCACTGACAAACACAAGGGACTATCAAACTCTCCATTCCCCATCCCTTCTGCGCCAAACTGATACTTATAGTCCCCCTCCTGGGTGAATACTTTCAGACTGTTATCACCCAAGTCTGACACAATGAGATAATCACCAGACTGAACACAATGAACAGGATCACTAAGAGAACTGGGTCCACCTATCTTTGTTAGAAAATTTCCATCAGGGGAAAAGAACTTAATGAATTTGTTTCCCCTATCAACCACAATAGTATTGCCATTGGAATCCAATGATAAACCCCAAGGACACTTGAGCTGGCTATTAAGGCTTCCTTCCCCACCAAACATACTCAAGTACATCCCCTCCTCGTTAAAAATTTGGATTCGATGGTTGCTTTTGTCTGCAACATAAATATTCCTATCTTTACCAAAAGCTATTCCTCTAGGGAATTGAAACTGTCCCTTGTCGCTACCCTGACGACCAAAGGATCTCAGAAAATTGCCCTTGCAGTCAAATATCTGCACCTTGTGACATGAAGTGACTGCGATTTCATCCCTGGAATTTACTGCTACCCCCCAAGGAAACATAAACATTCCATCATTCCGGCCTTTCTTTCCAAAAGATAAACCAGGTTTGACATCGAAAATTTTAATTACAACACAGAAAGGGCTACCGCGGATAAGTTGCCCGTTTACCTTAACTGACAAATTGCATTTACCTTCAAATGCAGGAGAATAGCTGATTTTGTAGGTCCCATCTTTGTTGTCATTAACAAGAAATGTGGTTATGCATTCCTGCCCTCGCTCGTCTCTCAAGTCTACCGTTACATTGTCATTCTTATTATAACATTGTTCGGCAGCCGCGTTTCTTGTCGTTAAATTGAATTGAGCTTCACGCCCAACAGTTCCTTCACAAAGTCCTTTACCTACGGCAACGGATTCCTTTGCATCAGTTGGAAATGTCAAAAGACCAATGCCTTCGCTGTTGATTGTCTCCAGAATCTTGTTATTTTCCACAAAAACTAATTCAAACAGGCTTTCAGGGTCGCGCTCAACTGGCTTCCCTTGTCCTACCCGTTCTAGAATGGTTTGCAATGATTTCTTTAGCTGAACCACCTCGGCGTCTGTGCTTTGTGTTAGAAGTTTCTCAGCTTTTTCCAGCGCTGATTCGATCGCCTTCATTTCCTGTTGAATCGCTGTTTTTTTGGTCGTTAGATTCTCCAGCGATTTCTTGGTTTCGTTTTCCACTGCTGACTTGATATTTTGCCTTTCCTCTTGAAGCCTTCTCATTAAACTATCAACAAAAATATCAACGTTCCTTAGCGTGTCTTCGCTTCGTTTAACACGCTGAGCGTACTCCTCGTCAATTTGAGTGACCATCTTTATCTTTGCGTTCAAGGTTTTTTTCGGCGTTTCAGTTAGACCTGCTAACTCGATCTTTTGAGCTTCGGCTTCCTCTTGGATTAATGTCACTTTGTGTCCTGCGTGATCTAAGATGACACAAGTTTGACAAACTGAGTTTTCGGGACAAATCTTGAGAAAAACTTTAGCTCTTCTTTCTCGTGCCCCTTCCTTGAGCAAAACACGGGTCGTTTCTTTACTTCCTCATAGTCTTTTTCTTGAAAATCTTTCACGGCCAGAACGCGGTGATCTTTGTAGCCTCGGCAAATGTTGTGCCCAAGGAAACACTCATCACAATAAAACTTGCAACACTCGAAGCAGTACGAGGTTTTAGAGCTTTTCTTATCGCAGTTTCCGCATGTTACTTGCGTTTTGTCAGATTCTTTAATAGCTAGGGCATCGATGAAGCCGCTGAGAAAAAAGCTTGTGGGAAGATCTTTCAAATCACCGCTTGCAGGAACTCTACAGCGGCCTTGGCATTTCGGACACCTCAGATCAACTTGTCCACCACTTGCTCGATGCCAGTTGATCAAACAGTTCAGACAGAAACTGTGTAAACAAGGCAGGTATCTTGGATCTTTAAGGATGTCTTGACACACCGGACACGAGGCTTCTTCGCAAAGATTGAAAATCAACTTTGGGATATCCATGTTGCTGATCTCCACGCTCAGTCACGAACTGAGTGCCTTTGACTATGACATTGCAAGTCTCGTGATTTCTATCTTTAGCTTTTCTTGGAATCAGGTGACCATTAGCCAATCATTGCGATGTGTTTTAAAAGTCTGTTGATTGTTTTGTTTTGGTTCTCTGATTCCCAGAAATTTGGCTTTTATGCAGACAGCGAGCTTTGAAAATAATACAGTTAAAGTGATAAAGGGAGGGCAAGTGGGTGACCTTTGTGAAGTGTTGTAGGCTGATTTCACGGAAATGGCTTTTTGAACGAAATATAGGATAAAGGAGAAGCTAAATATTTTACAAAACCGAGATTCCGTGGTATAACGCTTTCGATAATGCTTCTTTTAAATCTGCATGCAAACCAGAGAACTGGTATAAACTAAGGAAAAAATACTTGAATATTATGAAATTATCAGGCTAAATAGAGAACTCTGACTGGCGGGTGTAAAAAATACAGTACAGACCATTGCCATGGAAACTGTCCGTTCGTATTTAATAATAATAACAATAACAATAATAATAATAATGATAATAATAATAATAATAATAATAATAATAATAATAATAATAATAATTAACATTTATTGGACGAGGTTAAGCAAAATATCGTGATTTGTCAGTGGCGAGCAAATCAATTATTTGCCGAAGCCAAAGGCTGAGGCAAATAACTAATCTGCGAGACACTGACAAATCACGATATTTTGCGATAACCGCGTTCAATAATTATTTTATCAATCGACGGTTAAGTTAACTGTATTTTTCACAATTTCCAACAATTAAATCTTTTTCTGAAAGCTCAGGAAATAACACTCAATTCACTCGATCCGAGATCAATTGCCGCTCAAATCTAAGAGAAACCGGAACCCAAAATAGGACAAAATAGGGGGTTTAAAGTATGCGATGTTTGTCTATATGAATTTGAAAAGCGGAAGAAATCCCGGCGACAATAACAAGTGATTAGGCGGCCGATGTAAATTGGAAGTGTGAAATTTTCCGAAATAAGCAATTTACTTAAAGCATTTGCCGAAAAGTAATAAATAATAAGAAACATCGAGTTCACGTCGCCTTCCATTTCTGCAAAACACCCGTGTTTGAAAGATGGTTCAAAGGTGGACGCAAATACGAAAATTAATGGATGATTCCATCACGAAAACGTCGTACAATGTGGGCGAATTCTCAGAAAAATAAATTGTTGTCGAGCGGGTTGTCGTCAAAACCTCAAATTTGATGATTTTACGTCACGGAACCGCAGAAATATGTGCTGAAATGCGTGCCGCACGCGCAGCACGTTTATTTTCCTCTTTTAACCAATGATATTAATTAATGCTTCGTGGCGTTATCGTTGCAGTAACCGTCGTCGCTTTTTAAACTCTCTATCATGAAATATGAAAGGCGGATGTTCTCTTTAAGCAGAAGCGCGGGCTCTGGGAACGACAGCTGTCATGATTGACGTATGAAGGTAAAAACAGGCAGGTACGTACAGAAATGGACAAGTTAGCGCACGATGATGACTCCATCTTGGATTCTAGTTACTGGGTTGCCAGTATGGCAAACCCAGTCGAGGTCTGCGTTTAGTTTGTTTGTTTTATTTTTTTTTTATGTTTTTATTTTTCTTAGTTTAGTTTTTTTTTTTTTTTCTGTGTCGGTAAAAGTCTCGCCTGTCACTCCCCTGGTAAGTGGTGTCTTTGTGCATAGAGCCTTCTGCGCGTATTTTCTTAGGATCGAGATGGTAGTGGAACTGCGTAGATTTCTCTGGTGGACACAGTAGAATCATTAACTTAGCCTGCAATGGCGTCGAAAGTCATGTAACGCGAATGGCGTTTTAGTGGTTCCTTAAACAAAATATACCCTTATGGAGCTCAATAATGGAAAGTCAGTTGGATAAACTAGGCAGCCGGTGAAAAAACAACAACTGAAATCTCAAAAGCGACGAGTAATGGACTTCGACAACAATCTATCGCACGTCGAGCCGAAATCAAAGTGACCTGTACTTACCCGAAGTACATGGTAATTTGACACGATTGAGTTTCTTGGCTTCACGCACGCAATGAAATAGGAAGAGGTCTTCGCCTCTAAGGGCAAATATGTTGTTTGTTTCAATATAGTTTTCGCTGGAAAAGGATTCTGTGGTATTTTCTGCCTTTGTGAATTATAATATCATGTTGTGTATTGAATTTTCGAGCTTAAGGTTGAAATGTGATATGGGAGAAGTTTTTTAGTATTGCTCTGTAAGCAGAAAGGGTTCACAGGCCTGTTGGAAGCGTGCTTGAGTTTCAACAAAATGAGCCCCAAAATCAGTGAAACATTGTGACGCAGTTGAGTAATAAAGTAGCTGCTATTTCCAAAATGATGGAATTACCTGGTGATAAATAACGTCGTACGCGTCTTGGAGAGTAAATTTTGACTTTGCATAAACAAGAGTTGGGCGATTGTGATCTTTGTTTTGACTTCGCTCATTTCATTGTCAAACTTTATAACACTTGACAGAAAAAGAAACTTACAAAAACCCGGTATCTTGCCATCATTTGACACAGATGCTTCACCGTTTGGCGAGTAAACATGCCGCGGTAACTTAATCACGGCCCCCGCTGAATTGCGGCCATGTCACTTTCGATTTTGCGATTTACTTGAACGTAGCAAAAATCTCCCAAAATGTTTGTCGCTGATCGTAACTTTTTATATTCGATATTCACGGTTCAAAATTAATGTTGTTTTCATGTCGTAAATATTTTATTCTCGATCGACCGT
>NC_090889.1:38611526-38631526 GCF_036669925.1 Montipora capricornis | reverse complement strand
GCTTAGACTTAAATACTGTTTATCAGCGCTATTTGAATTGTAGGCAGTCTACAATCTGCGGTCTGCATTCTGCAGTTGTCGTACACCTCTGATTGATTATCCTTTGCTTACCTTTGAGCAACTCGCGCGGGACTTGGGCCTGAAAACATTGCAATCGTTGTAGGAATAAATGAATTAAAATCATCTGTTTGTGTTATATTATCTCACTGTTTTAGGATATACTTAAACAACTATTCACCTTGGTGTCGGACGGGACACTAAAAAACGCAGACTGCAGACTGTGCAGACCGTCTGTAAAATGAAAATTCGGTTAGCCTGAATTAGGCCTAAATAACATTCGGTTAGCCTAATTAGGCCTAAAGAACATTCAGGTTAGCATGTTTACGGTTAGCTCTCAATAATAGTAAAGGTAACACCATATTTTACCCTGGGTCTGCACGGTCTTCACAGTCTGCAGTCTGCGTTTTGAAGAGACCGGTGTCGGACTGACTAGTGGTGGATATTTACCTCACTGCTTGGCGCCTCGGTAAATATCTAACACTAGCCACCTCTACTTCAGTGAAGAGTTGTTTAATATTATTGTTCTTCAGTGCTTGAAATTAAAAATATCCAAGTTGTCCCTGTTTCAAATGCCGGACAACTACATGTAAACCCGTAAATTTGGTTGCCCTGATAAATGCTTAGTTGCACATTGGAAAATCCCCTATGATTAATGGACGCCGTGTTGAGATACAATAGCATGGCGTTGGAACTTGAGTATCCCATAGTTCGCCTGTGTTTTTTTTTTTTGTGGAAGTCTGGGTCCAAGTTTTATCATTTTCAAAATAGAGTCTTTGATCTCCATTGCCAGCTATATGTGAATTTTCCTATCTGACAATTTTTCGTAAAAGCCACAAATATTTAAAACACCGGAAAATGCTCAACTGCGGCAATTTAATTATTGTTAACTTCACATTAGCATTAGACATTGACAACAGAAAACCATCGAGTGAGTTGGGTGCTGCTTAAGTAATACATTTTCTTTTTTCGGCTGGGTTGTCGGTTGTTTTCTTATTTATTTATTTATTTACTTATTTATTTATTTATTTATTTATATACATTATTTATACAGAAATTCCAGTTCAGCATAGCTGGTTTAAATGAAGATCTGTATTTACCCTCCCAACCATGATACATCACAGAGGACAGACCACAACACCGGGAACTACATGCTCTACTCTTTGCGACAAGTGTGCGGGTTCTTTTACGTCCCACAGGATTATGAACATTGAAGGGTTGTGAGACGGGACCTCTGGCTTATCGTCCTTATCCGAGAAGACTAGAGAGTCTTACCATTTGCAGATGTAATTACAAAGGCAGCACTTTCTCCTCAGTTATTGAAAGACCCTGAGTGTTGGTCCGGCTGGAGTTGAACTCACGACCTCCCGCGTGACAGCCCGTGCTCAACCAACTGAGCCAACGGTAGGGGGAACTAACCTTTTCATTTTACCAAAAAACTAGTCACCCTGTACACTTTGTGGTTGTCTAGGACGACCGGACAACGGCTACTTTCAAGTACTGGTTCTTACTCCAGGACGTGCAAATCTAAGTGACAATGTACTCTTGGCTTGCACTCACGTGATTAGACGGTCATTTTGGTGTACAAAACAAAAGCAAAATGTCATACACGCTTTGCATTTCGCTATTGTTCAGTACACCAACATGGATGCCATGACATGAGGTGCAAGCCAAGGACTAAGCTTAAAGCTGTCCCTGGGTAGACTGTGCCATCCACACAGGGTAATTCAATTTTCTAGCCACAGACTTTGTGTTTTTGTGTTATGGAGAGGGCTAAGGGTAGGCTAAAGCGGATATTTCCTTCACGAAAAGGGGGCAAACTTTGGACACTGACTCTTTCATAAAGATGCAGACAGAACTAAAGGCTTTGAATGTCATGTTTCAAACAGTGCCGCTGAAAGATTGATAGTGTACCTTCTGTCAATCTTACTACGAGTTTAGGAAAACATGTGCATATTTGATGATTTGGTTAACAGAGCTATGCACCTTTGAAACCTCCAAGGCCTGGCATTTACCCAGGAGAACTTTTTTGCCAAATGTGTTCCATCTAACATACCTTTGTATGATTCGACTCACAACCATATTTGGTCAAAAACAGAAAATGCCTAAAATTTCAGCGAGTTAACGATGTTGTTCTCATTTTTTAACGCAAGAGTATCAGAACATTCTAACACAAAATCTGTTGCATGGATTTTAAAAGAAATTATTTCACAAAACATTATGACGTCATAAGGTCCTTCTTTGACACACTTTTCAAAAAATCAGTTCCATTTTCTGTCCAAGTAGAAATTCCATGCTACAAATTACGAAAGAGATGGGACGGTTCCCATCCGTTTAAAAAACTGCCTCTTCCTTTCGTTTCCTGGGGGCTTTTACCTGTTTTTCACTAAAACACACGGCAGAGGAATGGGACTAGTTGCGCATGCACCTTCTGATTGAAGTGTTGACAGATTTCCATTGAAAAACTTCCTTCATTGAACCACCCATGCTACCTTTTAGTAAGGGTCTTTTACTAAAAGCGTCCTTAGCAACCATTGTCTTTCTGTGGTTAAGTGCCACCTCGCTTAACACAATCAGTTTCAATATTAGGTCATATGGTATACGTGAAATTATGAGTTTATAATGGAGATTGAGTGAACCAATCAGAAAGCTAGAAATGCAGTATCTGAGGTCGAACATTTAATAACATTTTAATAATAATTCTTCTTCTTCTTATTTTATGTCATAGCACTAAGGCATGGTTGTTAATTTGCACATTGTATTTACATATGTACAGTACAGACGACTTGTTTTATATCAAGATTTTATGAAAAAAATTATTCATATTGATGTGACTGAAGTACTGATTTTTCTTTTTGCTGTGTACCTCAGGCATAATCATGCCCTTGTGTTAGTGTATGACTTCCTGTTTGGTCAAGGGATTCAGTGTGGTGGAGACTTGAAGCACAGCATCACCAAACATAAGTCTGCACTGCAGTCATGTTTGGCTCGTTTGCAGATCAAAGCCAAGGTTAAAAAGAATGAGGACCTCTTACCCAAGCAGATCTTCGACAAAGGCATGCACTAAAATGTGATAATTTATGTTTTGCACAACAAGAGAGTTATTTTGATTGAATTAGTCTTGTGCAGCCACTGTTCACAAAGTGACATTAGATTTCATCTAGTTTACAAATTGTCTAGATTACATGATTTTAACCCATTGACCCCTAGGAGTTGGACTCAATAGATTTTACTCTGTCTAACACCAGACGATTTTACTCGTCAGTGGGGGATGTCCAGGGTGGTTTAGGAGTGGCTGGGTTAACAACTTTTATTTCCACTCAAAAACTATATTCCCTTGCAAGTGAACCAACTTTGGTCAGTTTTCATTCCATGGCAGTGGGTCGGAGTGAACAGCTGAAACATCCCCACAAATTCTTTTCATTACAAATGTTTGTTTTAATCCTTATACATGTAGATACCTTAGTGCCTTAGGGATTATTAAACCTCCAACTTGGTAAAAATGACTTAATTTGATACTCAAGATAGATCCCAACAATAATTATTATAAAGTAGATGATAGTAGATGAACATTCAAAACTTGTTTCCTTGTGTTCTTCTCTTTAACCCCATAATGGGTATTTCTTTTACTCAGAGAGAAATAATAATTTTTGTGAAGGGTTCATGAACAGAGTAAGCTTTGCTTTCACATGTATTACATTCACATGTTATAAAAAGCGTTTTATGATGACATATTATGTACTAATTTCTTTTGATGTTTCACGTAGATTTGATCCCACGTTATGTCAGAGTTAACGCAATAAAGACCTCCATGGAACATGTAATCCAACATTTCAAAGAAAATGGTTATGAGCAAGCTAATCAAACCAATGTAGCATCTTTTGTCATGCAGGTAAGATCTCAATTCCATTGACAACTCTCTCCACTTTTTCTTAGCAAGGTCTAGCTCCACTCAAAAATCCTTTTAACCCTTTCCCTGACTGAAGAGTGGCACTATTTACTCTGTCTAACACCAGACGATTTTACTCGTCAACGAATGTTCAGGGATGAAAAGATTAACAACATGTAGGTGATGATGATAAATGTAAAACTATTTGTGGGCCGAAAACTGCTTTGCATTCAGAAAGTTCTTTGAAAACAGCGATGCAAATTAATTTGTGATGTCAACCTGGTATTGAACGCATTCTGCTTCATCGCTCGGTTATTGGTTAAAGAATGACCACGTTTCTCATCTTTGAAAGCCAATAAAAAAAGTGAAATTTCAATCAAAAGGTTCCCAAAACAACTCAATGTATTTAGGATGATTTCGGAGAATTAATAAAGTTGAAATGTGATTTGAGGTGCATGATAGGCACTTTAAACGAAAGTCTACAGTAGGTTATTTTCAAAATCCCAAAATAATATTGTTTTGCAGACTGAAGTGCCGGTACTCTCACAAGATGATGCAAAAGTCCAATCATTTCATATGAAAAACGTTTTCAGCTACCTTAGTTTTCATGGCAGATCTCCCAGCTGCATTGTAGATTCGGATACGTTAATTTTAGTATCAACATTCAAGGGAAATTTCATATAAATTCCCTCATGCTGCTGGATTTTTCCGTGTGCCTTTCTTGAGAAGTTTCTTTCCTTTTACTTTTAGAGCAAAGCCACACACACTAAACAGTTCATGTGTGATGACCACTTTTCAGATGTAATGGTTTTTCCTTCTGGCACTGATCTCCATGATCATCCTTTGTATGTCAATGGAGAAATCCTCCTTCAAGACAAGGTACAACTGTCAACATGAAGTTTCTACTCGTTTGTACTGATGGCCCTTAAGAACATAAATGAACACCAGCTTAAAACTCAAAAATAGAAAAACAAAACTCAACCGAATATATTCTACCACAAACGAGCAATGCCGTGTTACAAGACCGTCTGTCCACAATTTGGACCGATGGAATGAACCCACTCTTTATTATAGTCATAAAAATAATGTCTTTGAAAGGCAAAACAATGTTCGTAAACAAACATATGTTGTGTAATACATTGTAAATCTTCAATGAGACAATTAGTGTTTTTCCTGAGGCAAATTTAATATAAAAAAAAGTCGGACACCAGCATTGTACATCTTTTAACAATTCAATTACCGGTAGGTTGCAGTTTCATTGGTTATGCATCAGACGTTCATGTCCATCTTCTCGTCTGTCTCTCCAATGCCCAGGGATCTATCCAGAAAGGGAATTTAGCCACTATTTGCCGTGGTATATCCTAAACGGATGGTTTAGAAATTTACATTTTAAGGTCACTACAACATACAGGTACAGTATGTCTGCCACACACAAATAATGTACTATTGTTCAATTGCTATGTGAATATTTTTTTTTATGCAGCATGCCCATTACATCCTTTAATTTTAATGACATAATACGTGTAACTCTCTCTGCCAGCTACAATTTAAGGTCAGAATACCCTTGTCGCCTGCTTTCAACAAGACATCCTGTGATGTTAATGAGTATTGGAATCTTGCCATTCTTTGACTATTTTCTGTATAGGCCAGCTGTATTCCAGCTCACGTCTTGCTACCTCCCCCTGGTTCTCATGTGATAGATGCCTGCACAGCCCCAGGGAACAAAAGTAGCCATGTAGCAAGCATAATGAGCAATAAAGGGTATCATCAGTCAATCAATTTAAGTATTAAAGTTATTTATTAATATTTCTTATTTTGGAGAACCCCATGATTCATTCATTCTCTCTCTCTCTCTTTCTCAGCCTTTAATAGTGTCTTCAAAATTTAACAGCTATTTCCTTTTTCGATTGACTATCATTCAAAATTACATTTTGTACTCTAATCACCGTGAAACGATTATAAAATATTTTGTAACTAATCTTAATAAACACAAACACTGCATCAGGGGCAGGCATCTCGTTTATTGATACAGGATACAGCAAGCGTTTACATCAACACCATAAGAAAATATAGCAGTGAAAAAACAATAAAGCAAAGTTGAAAGAGATGCCTTCAAATGGCTCTCACATAGCCTAGTAGCCCCAAGGGATTCAACATCAACAAACACGCCTAAAATACTTCTAAAGTTAACATGAATCATACATAATGAACGCACTCCCGTGTCATTAGCGAAACGTTACAAAATATATATCCTTTCCTCTTTCCATCAACTTGTCCAAAACTTGACAGCTTCTCTTCTTTTAATCTGTTTTACATGTATCAAGGGCACACAACGAGAAAATGAAGCCAAACGCTTTTGAGAGACATTTCTAGGCTCCTTGTAATGTATAAAGACTGACCAGAGAGATGTTTTCATCACCTAAAAGAATTTGATCTGTTCGGATATCTTAGCTGAAAATTGAAGTGCCCAAAAATTGTAGGGAATTAAATCTTCATTTCAGAAATTGCTAGCTGAACGTTACCTTCCGGGGAACCATTTGCTCATCCGAAACTACTAGGTGATCTTTTTAAGTGCCAAAAATTGCAAAATATTCCTTCCCAAAACGTAAGGGACTACTTTTCCTTTGTTGCCGAATCTTTTAGGTGATGTTTTACTATAAAGAAATCTATAGCTGTTTGCAACGTAAAACCGAAATTCTTAGAAGAGTTTGGCTCTCCCCAACACATATTTCACCGAAGATTATCGTTGGGTGCCCCTGCTGTATATTGGAGTTAAGAAGAAGGTTCTTTTCAGATGCTCGTAGTTTGAATGCTCTGTCAACCATCACTTCCTTCCTGCAGAAAAAATATTTGGATTTGACACTGACAAGAAAAGGTTATCAGTAATGGAAAAGCTGATGAAAATAGCTGGCGCAGACTGTGTTACAACGACAAACTGTAGTTTTCTGGACATTGGTATTAAGTTAGTGTCTCTCTGTCAAGTGAACTCTCTCTAGAAGGTAGCTAAAATCTAAAAACACTTGACAATAGCAACGACAATACCAGGAATAAACTTTATTAGCCATTTTGAGTAAACGTAATATCTACAGAAGACCACTTTAAGGTACATGTATATAACTTTAGGCTAATTGTGAGGATTTGAAAATTATTCCATTTTAATCACGTCACAGTGTACAATAATCCATTTTTATTATATCTCTCAGATAGTGCGTACCTGTGATTGGCTATTAAAACTAGTTTCCTTTCCCTCGCGGCTGATTGCCACAGATAACCACAGAGATATAATAAACATCTTACTAACCTCATTTTCGCGGTCAGTACTGTAAAATTACGGATTCTTGCATGTTTTTTTCCGGTTGATTTATGGCCCAAGCGGGAAGCAGTCCGTAATTTTACAGTACGGACCTCCAACTTGGTTAGTTCATTCACTCTATGCCCGTGTTCTTGTCAAATCCTTTAATTTGGAATGTGTCAGGTTGATCCCTTTGACGAGAAATACAGCAAAGTTGAGTATATTGTGGTTGATCCATCTTGCAGTGGGTCTGGTATCACGACCAGAATGGATAGACTTGTAGATGAGGAACAAGAAACAGCTGAGAAAAAGGTACATACTCAGCTTTATTTGTCAGTAAGGCTTAATGTTCTGCCAAATGCGCTGGCTAAAAAAGAGGCTTTCCATAGAGTGTCAAATGTAATGTAGCGAATGTTAGTTGGATTTTCCAAAGCTGCATTGGGTGATTGGATTAAAAATGGGACATGGCGATGCTATTTTCTCTTTCATTTTCTTACATTTTTGGGATTCGTTTTCCAGCACTTTGCACTCAATTTAGTGTTCTGCTTTGCGTTATGATCATGAATCTTTGATTACTGCTATTGTCAACAAACGAATTGATATATGAAATGAATCATATAATGAACTGCGGATATGCATTCAAGTGAAGCTATGCAATTGCTAAAATTGTTCGTAACTGCGAGGATCATAGCTTCACTTGATTTCATATCTGCATTTCAATATATGATTCATTTTATATATCATTTCGTTCGTTGATTTATTCCGACACAGGGACATTTAAACCCCCAAATGACAAGCTCTCAATATCAGTGACTTCGTAGCTCCGTTGGTTAGAGCGTCGCACCGGCATCGCGAGGTCACAGGCTCAAACCCCGTTGAAGTCCTGAATTTTTCAGGTTTCTCCATTGCTATATTTTCTCCACGGTTTTCTTGAAATGTATCTTTTGTTATAGTTTCTTTGTATTTGATTTTCTCTTTCGCTTCCTCTGTGGAAGAGGCTTGAATCTCTGGCCACGTTTCAGTTATCAGTCTTGAACCATGCGTTGTCCTTTCCTTTGGCAAAGAGAGTCGTGTATTCAACATGCTCTGTTTATCAAGAGGTATGAGTTTCATTATTTTGTCGTAAATTGTTAAGTTCGAAAAGAAACGAAATAAAAGTTGACTGAAGCAAGCAAACCAGGAACACTCTTCTTGTGGCCTAATTATAATTTGGAGCCAAGTGAAATATCACTTAAGGAGATTCGGTGCCATGACAACCATAACTAAATTGTTAGCTACAACACACTTGACTCTTTAGTTTCCATAGAAACTTTGCCAGGTTCAAATTAATGAGGCTATGGAAATGTTCAGCCCCGGACACTTATCTTACGATGGACCAAGAACCTTCAATTTTCGAACGGAATTTGTTGAGAGAAGAGAGGAGATCGGAGCCAATGTATTCCCAGTTTGTTTCCCAGGTATAAGAGGTTTGCACAAACTAACATTTGATGTGAGTTGAGTTGATTTCCCCAATTTGTAATCTGAACCTTTCTCCTGTAGCCCAGTGGTAGAGCATCCGAACTAGTTAGCGGAAGTTTATCGACTCCTGTTCGGGAGCTCTCCGATTTTTTCCGAGTATCCCCGAGTCATCATCGAACCGAATTTGTTGAGAGAAGAAGAGGGCAGAGAAGATCGAAGCTCAGTTGTAGGGCATCCGAAGTAGTCATCGGATTTAAACAGGGCTTCTGACGGGGTGCGGAAAACAAATTAACATTGTGCGGGAACTAACTTAAATTGTGCGGAACTCCTTAATGTTTCTGCACGGGCGGCCCAGACTCGGAAGGTATAATTTGTATGGGAATCTCGATAACAGACTGAAAAAGATATTTACCCGCAAAAGTTCTCAATAAAAAAGCCGTACTTTATTGTCGTGGTGGATTTCTCGCTTTTTGTGTGGTTTTTTGCCTGATTGAATGCGATTTAAGCGACTTCTCAAATTCCCGAGTTGTCACTCGTACCTAAATAAAGGAAAGGCTGGAAAGTAATTTTTAGCTTACCTCACATCTCGCCGATAAAATCACACTTCTCCGGCATCAGTCACGCTCAAACTCCGGCGATGGCTATACGGATAAATGTACTTCTCCTTGACCAAGTTTCAAGGTCCAGCGAGTATCCATTGCTTAGAAACAGCGAAAAATATTCAAATTTTCAAACTCCTTCGAGGCTCGCTTGCAACGAATTTTGACACGGCTGGTCAACCGCTCACTTATTTGCTCTCACCGTATCGAGGCTCAAGAGAACGGTTGACCAGCCGTGTCAAAATTCGTTACTTACTATGCTTAGACTACATTATTGTTGTACTGTATGGTATCATTGTGGTAGGCGTAATTCAAACAGATTGGAAAAACTTAAGGTGATTCCTCAGTAAAAAAAGTTTTCGAACGATATTCTTGAAACATTCCTTGAATGTTCCCTACTAGTATTCAGGTAATTCAGCAGTTATACTGAAACGCTGAAGTCAAGAAAAAAATGAGCGATGTGCTAAAAAAAATGAGAATAGACGCAAGCGTGAAGAAATATTTCGATATGTCTGTCAGTTGTGCAAATAAAGGGGACCGCTTGTCAATCCCTTTTGTCACACCATTGTTTTGTTTTCAAGAAGTTCACCCTGCGAGCAGAGCCTCCTTTAGTCTTTTTCTTTACTGAGGAGGAGAAAAGTAGGCTCTGCCCGAATCGCGTCAACTCTTTGAAGCCGCCGCAGCCCGAACTTCTGGACTAGTAAATCTTGTTTTCTCTCGTCAAACCGGTTTTTCCAGTGCGAGCGTCCGTTTAGTGCCAAAACCGATGGTTATAATTGAGCCCGCTGTACCATGAAAAACCAAGATGGCCGCGAGATCTGGCATATTAGGCTTGGGTTCGAGACTGTATCCTGGCAACAAGCAGCGCATATTCAATAAAGATCTTACTCGATTCATGCAGAGCCTTTCTCGAGAACGCCAAAATCGAGCAAGCAAGAGAAAGGCTCTGCTAGCAGGGTGCAAGAAGTTATGCTTCACCTCGAAATTTCTTTTCGACTTTACCATGGAAACATCGAGGATCGCGGATCGAGTTTCGAGTCGAGACTGTTAACATTTGCTGCTTAAGTTTTCGCAACGGGCTGCCAGCATCGTTTTCGGATGAACTAGAGTCAGTGTCAGCATAGTTAATGCATGGAGATGGTTATGAAACTCGACAAGTTCCTTTGTTTCATGTTTTTGTCCGTATTTTTGGCCTTGACCCTGCACAAAACACACCTTTTTTCGAGAAGATAACCAATCAAATCCTTCGTTGAAATTATGCGCAACTAATTTGCATACCCGTGCGAAGCGAAAATAAAAGATTGTGCAGGGTCACGGTCAATTCAACATCGATTGCGACAACATTGTTTTCGCTTTTGAAGGTTCTAAGGTTTCATAGCTAGTCCCTCGATTAACTATGGTGTCAGAAAAGGCGCGCCTTACGAATGATTATTCCAGCGTACAGTTATAAAGAGGAATGAAGGAATCTGGATTCGCTCTGACGAAGGGCTAACGCTCGAAACGTCAGCTTTTAGAATCTCTGTACGGTGGCCAATTTACATTATCAACTCCGTTGATAAAACCAAATTTTTGTATAGTTATAAAGAGGCTCTGTAGAAAGCCAAAATACCCACATTTCGCAGAAGAAGATTTACTGTCACCTCCCCCCAGAAACGATCCCTACCTACAGCCACCCTACACCCCAAACCCAAGGAAAATAAACACAGACCACTAAAGTATACCGAAACATATTCGCATGAAACCTTTATTTCCATTTCTTCTACCTTTCAATCACAAGGTTCACAGCACTTGAATGTCATTATAAAGATAATATACTTACTAAAGCTACCATATTGCTTCTGCAGAATGATTCCACAGTACATTTCTTTTGATATCAAACCTACTATTAAGTAACAAGGGTACATACTTGCTTATGTACACTAAAATACTCGAAACAGTTTTTTTTTTAACACTGTCAGAGAGCTAAAACGTTCTATTTACAATTATTTGCCGTCACGCAAGCGGTTATTACGAAAATGTTGAATATAAATGCTAAAAGCGTTCTTAAAAGTGAAGTGCACTATTTCCTTAATCAAATCAAAGCTTCAAAGAAAACTACTCGCTTAAAGTCAAACACTTTGATCACTCATGGCTCAGTTAATGATAACTACACCGGAACTCACCGGGCAATATAACAGACCAATTTAGATATATTAAAATTCAGTCCTAAACAAAAGACAGCATCTCGAAGCTCTGGGGAATAAATAGAAGGATTTGTATCAGTTTATTCCCCGGGGCCACAATATAATGCGTTTAGGCGTTTTGTTTAGGAATAAATTTTAATATATCGAAAGTGGGCTATTCATGCTGCTAAAAATTCATGTTTTCTTACAAGTAGATTTCTTAGAAGATGAATTTCAATGCAAAAAAGTTATCAGTTATACCTTCTGTTCTCCTTTACAGAAAACAATTTCAGGTACAAAGCGGTACATTATATTAAAGTGAAACACTTCAAAAATACAGAAACAGTTCAACAAATTACAAGCAAATCAGATAGTAAAAAGGGTTCATAAAAGCTGAAAATCAAACTTCCTTAAGATAATAGATTATTGTTACTTGGCTTTTAGCAAGTGTCTGCTCAAGGTTCATCAAATATTTGAATGCGATGATTCTCATTGTCAGACACAACAATTTGGCCATTACTGAGGAGCGCTACCGATATTGGACACTTAAACTCTCCTAAGTTGCTGCCCTCTTTTCCAAACTTACCAACAAACTTACCATTCAGTTCAAAGACTTGCACTCTGTGATTATTTAGATCACAGACAAGTACATGTCCTGATTTACTCACTGACAAACAAAAGGGACGGTTGAACTCTCCATTCCCCTTCCCTCTTGTGCCAAACTGATACTTATAGTACCCCTCCTGGGTGAATACTTTCACACTGTGATCACCACAGTCTGACACAATGAGATGATCACCAGACTGAACACAATGAACAGGATCACTAAGAGAACTTGGTCCACCTATCTTTGTTAGAAACTTTCCATCAGGGGAAAAGAACTTAATGAATTTGTTACCAGCATCAGTAACAATAATATTTCCATTGTAATCCAATGATAAACCACGAGGATTATAGAGCTGGCTATCAAGGCTTCCTTCCCCACCAAACATACTCGTGTACCTCCCCTTCTCGTTAAAAATTTGGATTCGATGGTTTTCTGCAACATAAATATTCCTATCTTTACCAAAAGTTATTCCTCTAGGGTAGTGAAACTGTCCCTTGTCACTACCCTGACGACCAAAGGATCTCACAAAATTACCCTTGCAGTCAAATATCTGCACCTTGTGACATGAAGTGACTGCGATTTCATCACAGGAATTTACTGCCACCCCCCAAGGACAATCAAACATTCCACAATTCGAGCCTTGTTTTCCAAAAGATAAAACAGGTTTGACATTGAAAGGTTTAAATACAACCCAGAAAGGGCTGCCGCGGATATGTTGCCCGTTTACCTTAACTGACAAATTGAATTTACCTTCAAATGTAGGACAATAGCTGATTTTGTAGGTCCCGTCTTTGTTGTCATTAACAAGAAATGTGGTTATGCATTCCTGCCCTCTACCGTCTCTCAAGTCTACCATTACATTGTCATTCTTATTATAACATCGTTCGGCAGCCGCGTTTCTTGTCGTTAAATTGAATTGAGCTTCACGCCCAACAGTTCCCTCACAAAGTCCTTTGCCTTCGGCAACGGATTCCTTTGCATCAGTTGGAAATTTCAAAAGACCAATGCCTTCGCTTTTGATTGTCTCCAGGATCTTGTTATTTTCCACGAAAACTAATTCAAAGAAGCTTTCAGGGTCGCTCTCAACTGGCTTCACTTGTGCTACCCGTTCTAGAATGGTTTGCAATGGTTTCTTTAGCTGTACCACCTCGGCGTCTGTGCTTTGTGTTAAAAGTTTCTCAGCTTTTTCCACCGCTAATTCGATCTTCTTTATTTCCTCCTGAATCACTGTTTTTTTGGTCGTTAGACTCTCCAGCGATTTCTTGGTTACGGTTTCCACTGCCGACTTGATATTTTGCCTTTCCTCTTGAAGTCTCCTCATTAAATTATCAACAAAAACATCGACGTCTCTTAGCACGTCTTCGCTTCGTTGAACAAGCTGAGCGTACTCCTCGTCAATTTGAGTGACCATCTTCACCTTTGCGTACAAGTTGTCTCTTGGCGTTTGAATTAGACCTGCTAACTCGATCTTTTGAGCTTCGGCTTCCTCCGGACACGAGGCTTCTTCGCGAAGATTGAAAAGCAACTTTGGGATATCCATATTGCTAATCTCCACGCCTTCACGAACTGAGTGCCGTTGACTATGACATTGCAAGTCTCGTGATTTCTATCTTTAGCTTTTCTTGGAATCAGGTGACCATTAGCCAATTATTGCGATGTGTTTTAAAAGTCTGTTGATTGTTTTGTTTTGGTTCTCTGACTCCCGGATATTTGGCTTTTATGCAGGCAGCGAGCTTAAAGCGACAGAGGGAGGGCAAGTGGGTGACCTTTGTGAAGTGTTGTAGGCTGAGATCACGGAGCTCTGCCCAATAGAAATGGCTTTTTGAACGAATTAGGACAAAGGAGAAACTTAACACTTTACAAAACCGAGATTCCATGGTATAACGCTTTAGATAATGCTTCTTTTAATCTGCATAACAGAGAATTGGTATAAACTAAGGAACAAATACTTGGATATTATGAAATGGAAAGCAATTATCAGGCTAAATAGAGAACTCTGACTGGCTGGTGTTCGGTCGGGATTTTACAGTACGGACCATTACCATGGAAACGGCCCTTTTCGTATTTAATAATAATAATAATAATAATAATAATAATAATAATCAGTAAATGAAATGGTGACAATAGAACCCACTGGAAACTCGGAAAAATCCGAGCCCCAGATGGGATTCGAACCCACGACCCTCCGTGATCTAGTCGGATGCTCTAACCACTGAGCTACTGGAGACTCAATGGTGAGCAAGGTCGAAATGTGGGTTTTGACTCGAGCTGCATCACGCAGCTACAAAGTGACTGCGTGATGCAGTTATGAGCTATGCTGCTGTTATTTGACTTTGTAGCTGCGTGATGCAGCTCGAGTCAAAACCCACATTTCGACCTTGCTCACCATTGAGTCTCCAGTAGCTCAGTGGTTAGAGCATCCGACTAGATCACGGAGGGTCGTGGGTTCGAATCCCATCTGGGGCTCGGATTTTTCCGAGTTTCCAGTGGGTTCTGTTGTCACCATTTCATTTACTGTGTATTTCATTCTCACATTTGCTCACTTGGGTGGTTGGTTGGCCGCATCGTAGATATGCTTTAATGTGACTGCGTGATGCAGTTATGAGCTATGCTGCTGTTATTTGACTTTGTAGCTGCGTGATGCAGCTCGAGTCAAAACCCACATTTCGACCTTGCTCACCATTGAGTCTCCAGTAGCTCAGTGGTTAGAGCATCCGACTAGATCACGGAGGGTCGTGGGTTCGAATCCCATCTGGGGCTCGGATTTTTCCGAGTTTCCAGTGGGTTCTATTGTCACCATTTCATTTACTGTGTATTTCATTCTCACATTTGCTCAATAATAATAATAATAACGATAACGATAACGATAACGATAACGATGACGATAACGATGACGATAACGATAACGATAATGATAATGATAATAATATAATAGTCTTTATCGTACACAATAAAAACATTACTGAACAACAAACATGTTCACTTTAGAAATGTCTAAAATGATCTAATTATCTAAAATTAATGAAAGTTCTATTGGTAAAAACACTTTTAAATTGTTCATTGCTTATATTATTTTAAAGAAAACGACAACACTCTTAAATTTGCAAAACATGTTTCGACAGAAACTTCTGTCATCTTCAGTTGATAGATTTACAAAGCGTTAGAAGTTGAATTTATAAGTAGGAAAAATGCTAATTACATTAGTAACAACGGAATGTTCACATTGCCACGTTTTATGTACATTCCGTTGTTACTAATGTAATTAGCATTTTTCCTACTTATAAATTCAACTTCTAACGCTTTGTAAATCTATCAACTGAAGATGACAGAAGTTTCTGTCGAAACATGTTTTGCAAATTTAAGAGTGTTGTCGTTTTCTTTAAAATTTTAACTTGCCTGCTGTCATCAAGATCCTTATATTATTTTATATTATTGGAGCATAACTAAAGAGTGACCCCTATTTCTTAAAACTCTATTCCTATTCCTAGTAGGTTGTTCCGTGCCGTTGTACGTTATGCTTGAAGCTGAAATAAAATGCCGACTAGTAATCGCTCAGAATGAAAACCGTTATCTGTCAAAAGTAATCCCAAGGTATGTTTGCTCCAACACCTTCTATTTCCACAAACATGTTTGTTGGAGCCCTTTCCAGTCCTTCGCATGTTCTTGCGCGCGCAGTACGGAGTGTGTGGTTTTTTATGTTTGCAGTTTGCGAAGAAACTTTTGTTTGCAGTTTGCAAGGATATTTTGTTTGCAGTGGATTCGAAGTGTATTATCTCCGGCAGGTACAAAACACAGGTCACAGGTCACAGGTTACCCCTTTACCAATACAGAAAATATCCTAAACATTGGTAAAAGCTAAAATCTTAGGCCTAATTAGGCAGAAACAAAAGTTTTTAGGGTTAGCTTTTTTTGAATGTTTAGGATACTTTCTGTATTGGTAAAACAATGACCTGTGACCTGTGATTTGTACCTGCCGGTATTATCTCTTCGTTTGCGATGCTGCAGCTCACGCGAGTTGGCTTGAAAGCAAATAGACCCATTTCAGTACTTCCCAATCTGGAGTAGAAAACAATGGTTGTTCTCTCCCGTGAGAGAAACAATACCCTGCGAGCAGAGTCTCTTTCGATCTTCCTAGATAAGTCGGGAAGAGGAAAGTAGACTCTGCTCGCCGCCTCCACATTATTTGATTTGCCGCTCATCCAAAGAATTGGATGAGTCAGTCCAGTTTCGACTTGTCAAACCTGTTTTTTTTTATTTTTGCGCATGATCAGTCGCCACGCGTCATCAATATTTTGAAATTTACAACAGCGTGGCAATTTTAACTGTTAGAATTCCCATGAGTTTTTCCTATTTGTGTCGGTTGCAGAAACTAGCCTGACAGAAACCTATAAATTTTTCAGTAAAAAAATAAAATGGCATTTTTAAGATATATGGACTATCTTGAGTTTCCAATGAAATGATTCCTTGATTGTCGTGTGTTTGCCGGAATTGTTCGAAAATATTCCGACTTCTTCTTCTTCGTTTTGTGGCTACTGGTCACGCGTGACGGACACCGGATACATAAATTTTCAATTTTTAACGCATGCTCAATACAAAATGTGGAGGCGGCGAGCAGAGTCTACTTTCCTCTTCCCGACTTATCTAGGAAGATCGAAAGAGACTCTGCTCGCAGGGTAGAGAAACAAACCCTTCAGATGCAAAACAATCTTATTGTTTTGTCCTCCAGATTGGAAATTAACTGAAAGGGGTCTATACAATCAATGCAAGTAAGAGTATAGAAGATTACTGGCTGAAAATTAGAGCCAATTTTGTTGTTGAATTTCTTAACGGGATAAAATTATTTCAAAGTTTTTGACACAAATTGTTCACGCTTAGCCAACTGAGAAACAATCTAACTAACGATAGTTGTCGGCTACCTTTCTCAAAACTAAGACCCTGTCCACACAAATAGCAAAGATATCGTTGACGTCACCTATTGTGATTAATGTGCCAACCAGAGCCTCATTGGCTGTCGAAACAATTTAAAGGGTCTTTTGTTCCTTTGGTTGGCATATTTGAATAACAAAAACAGTGTTTGTAAACATATACTTTCTTTGATTCCTATGGTTCTTTTTGTTTCCAGGTGAAGTTGGTGCTGGTTCGGCAGCTGTTGCTGTAGCAGCAGCACAAGCTGCCATAGCAACTCTTCCCATGCAGCATGGTAGAAGAGGCACTGGAACTTTAAAAGCGGCATATGCAGCTGCACTTGGTAAGATATTAGAGATTTTATAGTTACAACAATAGCAACACCACAAAACAGTAGGTTCACCCAGTGAAGAATTGTGCAGTACATCTTGTGTGCATTTGAGTTCTTATCTCTGCCGTTGTCCAGAGAATGTGAAATTCCAACCTCATGATTCTGAGGTAATGCATTCCTATTACTTCATCTCCTGAATAACGTAGCAGAACTGCACATACTTATTATTTTGTAATTTTTGTGAAGTGCTCTAAATGGCACAAAGTCGTATTTTTATTGACCAGGAAGGTCTAAAGGAACCAGGGAAAAATATAAATATTGCTCATTAATATTTATATTAATCCTTATTTCATTCATTTATTGGACCTAAAACTCATCTTCTAACCTTATAATAATAATAATAATTATTATAAGACACTTTGTCACGTGAACCTTATACCTTAAAATCATTAGCTCCGACAATTCTTTACAAAGTTCCGCCCGAAAGTATTTACCCGTTTGCCGAGATTTTACCGTGGACGTTTCGCAGATTGATTCTGTGTTCTCACCTCGGCCAAGACGAGGTGTTCCGAAATTTCAAGGAGGTTTTACCTCAGTTTGCCGCCGCAAGACGCAGTAGAAATGAATAGCCTTTCTTAGCTTTATGTTTCGAGTTCATCAAGTTCTCAATTTCATGCTCCGATGATAACTCACATCAGCTGTAACTCAGCTGGCGGAGCTTCTAGACTTGAAATCAGAAGGTCATGGCTTTGCCTCGTTGTAGCAGCATGACGATTTTCCCTGATGTATGCCTGTGTAAAACCAGAAAAATTCATAATTTCATCAAATTCTGTATTGTAACTAAATGTCTCTTGGAAACTAAAGTAGTTTTGTCTTGATTTTGTAACAACAGGAGGAACTGTAAGCAGTTTACCAGCACCATCAAACAGCTTAAATGGTTTGCCTGGTAGTAGTTCTTTAGGGATGCCGTTTGATTCAACGTCATCTAGTGTAAACTCAATTAGTATTCCAGTTACACCAAGTGATGTGCGAGCCTCTCTCAATGTGGCACCGACCTCAACAAAACAGAAAAAAGAGTAAGTGCAGTATCAGCCTATGAAGCTACAAGTTGCAAAATTGTTGAGACACTTGCATAAAAAAAAAAACACCTTTTCTAGCTTCCTACACCCGCCGTATCTAGAATTTAAACCTTTCCCACTTCCCTTCCCCTCTCTCCCTTTCAATGTTAACTGTTTATGTTTGCGACAATTTTTTTGTCTTGCTAGCAACACTGATAGGAAGGGGGGGGGGGGGGAGGGGAGCTGAGGTGTGAGAGGTAATAGGTAAATTAATAACGCCCCAAGGAGGTGAAGTGTCTGCACTATTTTTGCAACTTGTTGTAG
The DNA here is from genome assembly GCF_036669925.1 of Montipora capricornis. Classification (NCBI taxonomy): domain Eukaryota; kingdom Metazoa; phylum Cnidaria; class Anthozoa; order Scleractinia; family Acroporidae; genus Montipora; species Montipora capricornis. The sequence goes on along the minus strand of NC_090889.1, from coordinate 38,612,844 downwards.
CTTTCCTGTACTACGAAATACTATGGCATTTAAATCTTTTCAGATTTCTGCATTGGTTCAGTAATGCTTCTTTCTTAGACCACTGGGTTGTGGAAAAACCCAGGCTTCTACGGGACTCCTATACAAGAGAGTCAGGGTTATGGTTGTCAGTGGTTTCCATAGATGCTTTGCAACCGATCTCTAAAGACAGAGATAACAATAATGTAATGTACATTTGCTGATGGACGAACAAAAAGAGCTAATGAGAAATCTTTTGTTTTCGTCCACCAACATGGCGGCGATGACCTAAAAGCACCGACAGATGACAAAAAGCGTCGGCTACATGTATTTCACTCAGGGCCTGAACAATCGATGGAATCGGTGATTGATCACAATCGATGACACTCGATGAAGTACACCACTACTTCTGTGTGAATATCGATTGGTCATCGGTGCCAATCAATGCCAATTGATTAAACGTAATCGATTAATTTCTCGATCTGTTTACCTAATTGAAAACAATACAGGCAAATTCTTTCAACCCCCTAAGATTAAAATTGATTTTGACAATGACAATAGTCTCATGAGAATATATGAAAGTCGTGTATCAAATTCCCTTCGTACTCTGACCTGTCCGCAACGCGAAATTAGAATGGAACTGACAATCGGCCACCTCCAAGACGGCTTTATGATCATTAATACAGCAATGTGTAGAACAATCGCACGGTCAATGGCTCGAGTGCTGTTTAAACCCGGTTTTTTTTTTCTCTTTATTTTTTCATCCCTTTGCCACTGCTTTAGCTGCTCTCATGGCTGCGATGGTATTTTGCTTTACTCTGTAATTTCCTATCTCTGTATTTCTGTAGAAATAAAAGCGCAACTCAAGTTACAGATGTAGTTTCCGCCCAGGTGGCCGAACAGGAAGCTGCAGTGGCAGCCGCTGCTGTTCCCGATTGGGTTTACGATCCCAATGAGCCTCGGTACTGTCTCTGTAATCAGGTCAGTCCAGTACATACATGTCCGATATGTCGACATAAATCGATTTATGTTCGTTTGCATAGACGTCACAAGGTGTCCCCTTGCTGTTTGATTAGGTTCAGGGATAGAGCTGTTGGGGGTGGGGAAGCACAAGCATTATAAGCGGACTTGAACATTAGCAACTTTGCAACTTTTGGTAGGACAGAGGACACCAATCAACTACAATAGAACTTCATGCAACTGTGTATGTTACTCCTGCGTACGCTCTTTGCCGAGAAAAGCCATCCTTAATAGTAACGTCATTGCAAACGAACATGCGCACTAAAAACTTTGACTTCCAAGCCCCTAGTACGATGATACT
>NC_090889.1:38596526-38599026 GCF_036669925.1 Montipora capricornis | reverse complement strand
ATAATGATAAACTCGTGGCCCTCAAGGTTAGTGTGGGCAAGTTGATCTAATACATTTGTTTTAGTAATTTAAGTATAAAAATAAAACATAAATCATATTAATTATTTAACTGTAATTATATAGTAGGCAAAAATATATTCTTACATATTTGTAGCGTTAAACTGCAGTGAATTCGAAGATCGAAGTGCTTTATCTCTTCGTTTGCGATGCAGCACTGAGCTTATGCAAGTTGGCTTGAAAGCAAATACAAGCCACAAGAAAGAGTATAAGAGATTACTGGCTCAAAATTAGAGCCAATTTTGTTGTTGAATTTCATCAGGATAGAGTTATTTCAAAGTTATAAGCATAACTTCTTTACGGCGCTTAGCCAACTGAAAAACAATCTAGCCAACGATGTCCACAGATGACTGTAGAGGGTTTTCACCCAACGTGGTCAGTAACCTTGTTTTTCCAACAAAGCAAAAGAAAACGTTTGCATGATAATAGAGCTCAGTGCTGTTCCACTGTTTAGGGACACCGACATGGCCGCCGTGACGTCACGTGAAAACACGAATATGGTGTGGTCACAGAACACGTATCGTATTCGTACAGGAGGTTTTCGAATACTATGACATCAGAGGCTCGTGATACCATAGAGAGTGCATGCCCACGCATTTTTTATACCATGCTCTTTGCTTGTCTCTCCAAAATTCTGCATAAGCATTGTTTTTATTTTCTCTTGAGGCTTATAATGGTCCCAAGAGAAACTGGAAACAATGCTTATGACTTTGGAGAGACAAACAAACAGTATTATGGTATTTTTTTTATATTGGCTAATAAAACATGTGTGCGCATGCTCTCTCTATGGTATCAAACAAAGAGTTTTATGGTATTTTTGATATTGGCTAACAGGTAGACGTTGTTTCATATACGGCGGCTTCCTGATAATGGTCATTCTGATGTATTGGGGGAAACAGCAGCAAGTGGCAAAGAATATGTACTTTTGTACTGAGTGGGAGGGCCGGAAGGGAAAATATTTGGCCTGAGGTCGTGGCGTACAGACCGAGCGCAGCGAGGTCCGTGCACCATTACCAAGGGCCAAATGTTTTCCTGTCCGGCCCGACCTAAACTCAGTCAATAAGCATTTTATCATATGGGCTCTTTAAACTATTCATGAGCGCTCAGAAGATGAAGTTTGGACAAAATAAGTGACAAAAATTTGCATAGAAAATTTATCTAATATGTTGTTTGCATTTTCGTTACTGGCAGTAAATAACTTGGATGTTTAAAAGCTACGAAATCCTCTAAAACCGCATCGCACGGAGCAGTACGCGTTCCTAGCAGAGCCGTACGGCTTTTTCCGGCCCTGCTCGCGCTAATGTGTACGGCCCTCATACGGGGATTTTCCCAATAGATTTACAATGAAAGGGCGTTCAGTGCCGTATGGGCCATGTGTTAATGAGGAAAAAGCAACATTTCCTGAACATGAAAAAATAACATGGAGGACTCGATTCACACCACATTTCCCGTATATGCGGATGCCCTAAAAGCCCCCTAATACATACAGTGTATTTCCTGGAATTTAGCACTTCCGTTATATAACAATCATGCCATTAGGGAGCTTAAGCACACGCGTTTTTGAGACGCGGACGGTCACCGGAACACAACATTTCGCGTGCCAGGACAGAGGGGTCTCCCAGATATTTATACTAATCATCTCTAATGGAGAAAAGATACTTAGCAATATAAATTTCGTTGTGTCAAGACAAGTTAAAAGGGAAAACAGCTCACTTCCGGTTGCTGTCAGGGTCTGAAAAACGCGCTTGCTTAAGCTCCCCATATTATAACGCAAAAATGACAAGGGAGTAGCACATTGATCAAAACCGGGAAGTTTCTAAAACCTCTCACTCTAAGAAGAGATTTTTGGTTAAATCCAGAAGCCCATTATCTTGAGCCTCCATCTTCTATATTAACACTCTGAGGGGCCGATTACATGAGCCGGGTTGGCCCGGTTAGGCGGGATGGCTCGTTTAGCCAAGATCCCGGCACGTCTGAGAAAAACACCAAAACTCAAGTTTGCGATTACATGGAAAAACCTCAGCCCGGTTAGCCGAGATTCCGGCATTACGATGCCGGGAACTCGGCTAACCGGGATGAGATGTTTCCATGTAATCGCGTTCACCGGGACAGCCCGGTTAGCCGGGCAAGCGATTTCTAAGCACATTATTTCACTTTAGAGCAAAATGGCCCACGGAATACTCATTTTTTTTTATGTTTAAATAAAAAATGAATAGCAGAGCAAACCTTAAAGCTTCTTTAAATTTTAGAATGGTGAATTTAAATAACAATTTAATAAGACAAACGTCTCTCCACTTCTTCTTGTTGTTGTAATCTTTTTTCACGCGACATATTCTAAATTTAACCCAAGCCGTCCTGGCTCACCTCCCCACTTCATGTAATACCGGGCTGAAACTCAACCCAGCAAACCCGACCTGCCCGGCTGACCGAGCTGGCCCGGTTC
>NC_090889.1:38509981-38529981 GCF_036669925.1 Montipora capricornis | reverse complement strand
ACTGGTTCATTCATCCATTTAAAGGTGTTTATTTATTTTCTCCTAAAGATCCAATCCACAATCCGTTTAGTTTTAGTAGGATTTACGGGTAAGCCTGAGATCTGCTCAAAATCGTTTAGCAACCTGAAAAGAGTTTGCGCTGAGCTAATATCCGAGAGGACTGCTGTTGTGTCGTCAGCATATTGGAACAATTTAGTTTCGTTCCTGTCAATAGTAATACCTTTTATCATTGAGTTTTGTCGAATTGAAATTGCCAAGGTTTCAGCAGCTATAGCAAAGAGGTGTGGAGAAAGTGGATCTCCTTGTCTAACTCCTCGCTCGAGTGTGAAAAAATCAGAGATAACACCATTGTAATTACACAGCTTTGTATATTTTTGTAAAAAGTGAAAACCCATCGAATGAGACTGAAGCCAAAGTTAAAAGATTCTAGACATCTTCGAAGGAAATTCCATTTCAGACTATCAAAGACCTTCTGAAAATCAATAAAGATTAATAAGCCAGAAATATTTTCCTCGACTGTGAAGTCTATTATATCGAAAATAGATCGTACTGTTTCACCAATATAGCGGTCTTTCATAAATCCAGTTTGATTATGATGAGTAATGCTGGGTAGAACGTTTTTTATTCTAGTGGCTATAGTTTTAGACATAATTTTTGCATCTACCTTTACGAGAGAAATTGGTCACCAATTCTCTAAGAGGGAGCGATCTTTTCCTTTCTTGTCAATAAGCGTAATAATGCCTGTTTTTGAGAGGGGGACATCTCACCTTTCTCGAAGCATTCATTTACGCATTAAATAAAAGGCTCGCATCCTACCGTTTTTCCCGCTGGGACTAGCCACGTCGCCGCAGAATCCCACCCAGCTAACTTCGACATGTACCTCTGGGTTGTCCTGAGGCTGTCCAGCGGACAGCTTCCCACCGACGAGGGCTCAGCAGTGGCCTTTGCTGACTTGTGCGACCGCCAGCGCTACTGCGAGCAGTACGTGGCAATGGTGGAGGAACGCTTACCGGCCGCCCGGGACAGGAAGAGCCAACAGGAGAGGCGGACACTGTTCGAAAAGACGCGCATGTTCTACGAGGCCGGCGAGTCGCTGGGTGAGAAGATGGGAACCGGCAACGTGACGGCTCTGTCCGCGCCTTCGTGGAGCGACCTCAGCATTCACTTTGTGCACGGCTTTCCCCTTCGGCTGGTGGCGGAGCCGCACGGTGGAATGGTGCCAGGCAACGTAGTGGTGGTGGCGAGAATCAGCAACCAGGCCATCCGTAGTCTGTCGACGGGAGACAAGGCCAGCTTCATCTCCAAGGGGATGTTCAGAGCTCTGGGTCTCACCACCTCCGAATTGATGCTAGCGCGTAGCAGTGTCCTCAATATGCCGGCAAGAGTGAAAAGCCGGCGCGACTAGTAGGCGTCATGCCTCGCTACGGAGTGGACTTCCTGACCTTCGAGGCCCTGTCCAGAGAGCAGCTGCACACTCTGGCCGACACCACCAACACCCACTGGAGAGAGCTCTTTGACCGGCCGGAAGATCCGCAGGCCGACACAAGTTCCAGTAGCGAGAACAACACCGACAGTTCTCCCGAACCCGAACGCCGCGTCGGCCTACCCTGGGAGACCGCCCGAGAGTGCGTGAAGATTCCCTCTAAGCAAGAAAAAAGGCTGAAGTCTCTCCTTGGACGTCAGACTATTCTCATACATGATATACCTTCCTCTAAAGGAACGTCACCATGACGAGTCAAGGCGAGGACATCCGACCAGCCCGAAAACATGTGAATTGTTCAAATGAAATGAAGTGCTGGTTGGCCCATAAACAAGCCAAACGCCGTCATGAATTACCTCAAGCCCGAAAACATACAGACTACTCAATTGAATCGCATCTTCGCCCACTAACTTGCAAACCGAGGAAATGAACTTTAGCCAGAAAACATGTCTTCCGCTATATTCAATTGCAAACAAGGCCAATGACATGCAAAGTGACCAATTGGATTGTACTTTGGCCCAAAAACATCCGATACGTTCAAAAACATTTTTGTCCAGCATCACCCTTCATAGATCAACCTATCGCAAAAGGCGCGACTTTTCCAAGCCAAAAAAGCGACGTTACACTTGTCGGAACGAAAATAGGACGCAACGTGACAATTGCGTGACTGACGTCACAAGAAACCGGTTAGGACCGGCAGAGAGAGCACGCGGAGAGAAAAATGTAAGGAACGAACTTGTGGAGACTTGCGATGTTAATAAATGTGTTGAAAAGTTAACCGGTGTGGAATAGCGTCAAGGAATCATTGCAACACAAGTGGCGACCCCGGCAGGATACTTCAGGAGAAAAGGAGAGTTCTAAAACGAGCGACGAGAGGAATTCAAACACAATCGTTTTTGCAGACCAAATGTCAACATGAGCGAGATCAAAACATTGCAATAGAAGATCGAAGGTAAACTGAAAATGCTTAATTTTTCAGTACAAGATACTGGGAAAATACTCGAAACCGAAGATGTAAAGGCCATCAAGAGACATGGGAACGCTTGAGCATCTATTTTGACAAAACGCATCAGCTTAATCTACGTCGTAATTCAGATATTGCAATTTATCAAACTTGATGACCAGTACGGCCTCCCGCGCACCTTTACTGCAAAACTATTGAGCAAATCCCCGTATGAGGGCTGTACGCATTAGCGCGATCAGGGGCCCAAAAAGCCGTAAGGCCCTGTTAAAAACACGTACGGCCCGCTGTAATGCGAGTTGAAATGATTTTGTCGCGAAACACTACTAAATTCAGGTTTGCTTTTCATAAAGCAATTTTTATACGGGAAGCTCGCCGCTTTCTGTGACAATTACGTCCTCCGAGTCCACCACAAGGAGCTTTAAGTTGGTCACATGATAAAATGCTTATTGACTGAGTTAAGTCCGGGCGGATGGAAAAATATTATGGCTCTCTGTTAGGGCGTACGGACCTCGCAACGCTCGGTGCGTACCCCTTGACCTCGAGCTAAATAGTTTCCCATCCAGCCTTCCAACTCGGTCAATAAGTACATATTAATAAGTAAGAAAATCTCTTCATTTCAATAATTGTGTCATTTAGCCGCCAAAAACGCCATACATACAACTATTTTTAATAATCTGTTTGTCCTTTTCAATCTTTGATATTTCGACAACGGTCTTGTTCAGTGATCGCCTGCCCCAGTGTTGGCAAGCGGTTGAACAAATGGTCCTCCCAAACGAACACAAGAACAAGAAGGCACGTATTAGATGGGCCAAGGCCATTAACAGGCAGAATGAAAACGGTCAGCTGTGGATGCTCAAGAAATCCTGCAGAGTGTGTAGCGAGCACTTTGTCCTTGGAAATGCAACCAAAGATAATCCTGACCCTGAACTGAACTTGGGATCCCGTGACAAGGTTTAAATCTAAGCGAAAGTTGCCTGCAGTAAGGTTGGAGACCCCTCCGAAACGTCCAAACTTCACAAAGAGGTTCGAGGTTTTGTGAAACAAGGGTCCTCAAGTACTACGACAGAAACTAGCGATAATTCAAGCAATGGTATAAGCGAGGTTGTCAAAGCTTGAGACAGGCTGGTTTTTCTTTAGCTACTTTAAGAAATGTCTGGACAAAAAAAAAGCTTTTTTTTCAAATATTTTGTGATTTCATGTGATTTTTGTTTTAATTACCTTTTTAATCTTTTTAATGTAGTCATTATCTTTTTAATACAGTGTTGTAAAGCACCATAGAGCAGTTAGGATATGGCGCTATATAAATCCATTTTTTATTATTTATTATAAAAGCTTGTGAGAAAAGCTGTATGAGACCCGCTCATGTGACACATGAACAAGGTTATTGTTGCGGATGGCCAGGCAGACATGGATGATCCCAATAACTGCATGAAAGGAGCATGTCTGAAGAAAAGGCAAGGAAAGAATGACAAAATTTTGACACTAAAGCGTTCAGTACATGAACTAACCCAAAAGCTTCTCCACTGTCAACACAAACGAGAAGTTAAAGCCAGAAATTAAATATTTAAGTCTGTTTGGTTTAAAAACTGACGAGGTCGTAATTAGAATAGAATAGAATAGAAAGGCTTTATTTTAACACGATAAGTCTTAAAGCTAAAAGCTTGTGGGGTCGTGTATAAAATAAATGAAAGACCTTATAACAATGTAATAATAATTTCAAAAAAAAATTAAACACCACTGACCTTATAAGAACCTGATATATATGCACAATATTCACATTCAAAGGCGTTCAAAGTTAAGTAAAATTGTCATCTCGATGTCGCACAGTTGAGGCGGAAACTACGTTGAATTTAGAACATTTAAACTAATCTTTTGTTTTTAATCGATGCTTCAGTTCCTTCTGCTTAAGCTCATGACGCGAGTCCCAGCTAGAGCAGCGTTTAGTTCTTTTCTGTAGTGAAAAGGAATGTTACGAAAGTCAGGCACTAGAGCGGTCCAGTGAAATCTTCTCGAAAAGCAAGAAATTTCAAGAAGTCCCCTAAAAGATTTCGTCCAGTGCGATGCCTCGCACAAAAGGAGGATCTCTCATCTTGCTGACAATGATTAACTTCGTCTAGGCTCGCTAACAAAAATATGGCTTGGAAGGTTTGGTGTTTCCGTGACAAGTGTTTCAAATGTCTTTACGACATGGCTGAAACGTCTGGCGAAGGAGCTACGATGCATGGTACATAACCCGCCAAAGGGCGATATTATGAGAAATCACCTGTGGCTGAACCGGCATGGCGTAAAACCAGATTTTGGCACTCGAGGACATTTCCTTCCTCTATAGTCTACGTGTGATGAAAAGAGGTTGTTAATATTCGTTTTGTTAGAGAAGGAAATAGCTTGAAGGAACTGTTGGTATTCAAAACACCAATGAAACATTTCAGTTATAAATGCTATAATTCATTTACGGCGATTCCATGAACTCGATCAACCGGTACACAAGCAAACCTTTAGCTTGCGTTGATAGCTAAGAAAGAACGAAAATGTCTTCTATCAATTCTTTACCAAGCTCTGTCAATCAGACTTCTTCTTCACTTGAGTATCAACGGACTTTTTTCTAAGATTCGGTATCTCTCTCACAGCTGAAAGTTATACAACCGACCAGCTTTGTGTTTGGGTGTGATCATGACGTAGAACGAAACAATGTACTAAAGACGGTACATGAAAACGTGAGAGGCTCGCCGAAGAATATCTGTCCGGTGGAAAAAAGTCATCCCGAATTTTGGAAATTTAAAGGCGGAAATAATCAACTTAAATTTGTTAACTATGATCCGTTTATGGAGAGAGCAATCAAACATAACCCCAGTATTTTATTACACTGTGATACAAACGACTGTTTTGGGCCTTTCACCCTTTGAACACTTTCCTACCCTCCAAATACCTTGGACACACATCATTTTCAATTTAAAAAATGTCGGTGCGTTTGTTATGCAGTCATTAGGTTTTTACGTGAAGAATCCTTTTCTTAACTGCTTTTAAATTTACTTAATATAATTGACTGACTGTATTTTCCCTTTCAGAGAACAAACTACACCTCAAGAAGCCGAGCAAACCCTTATTGAAGCTTCCTAAAGAAATTTCTCAAAGCGGTCCCAAAAAATCGGCTGTGCAAAATTCCTTTAGCCAACGCCTGTTTGATCATGGAATAAGAAGCCAGGTGATACGAAACGTAACGATTCATACTGCCTTTATTCGAGGCATGGCTTTAGGGACACTAAACGCTAATTATTACGGCGCCTACATGGTTGAGGATCTTCATTACCTTCACGTTGCGGCTAACGCATTCAACTTTGCCGCTGAATTTATGAGAAAACAAGGGCTTCATAACTTTGAGCAATTTTACAGAAACGAGTCTTCTGTTTGGCGTTCTGACTACTTGGAGCCGTTGCTAAGAGCCTGGCATCTTGAGAATACTAAAAACGTGAGACCTGGCCGTTTCGCCTCAGAGTACATATCTTTCCTGCATAAGGTGAGCACGTCGCCTCGGCATGCTAAATACCTAGCTATCGGATTGCTACCATGCACGATGCTTTGGCGCTGGATGGCTGATGAGCTATTCCCTTCAGTCAAGGTGGACAGCGCTTATTATAGCTGGTTTCAAGAAAACAAGAGCAAGAGTCCGGGCTACAGAGGCAGCCTGGAGAGGTTTGTTGATGAAAACTTCAGTTCAGAGGGGGAATATCAAAACGCCAAACCTTATTTCTGTCAAGCAATGGTGGCTGAGTTGAATTTTTTCAGTGGGGGTGCTCACAGGGTGAAATAAGGCGTTTCCGAAATTCGGAAAAATGACGGAAACACGATACATCAACTTTCCGTTATGTTTCCGCAGGGCGGATACAACGGGAAACTCGATAGAGAAAAACGATCATAATGTTTCGCGTTTCCGCAGCATTTCCGCTGACTGAAACGCGTACGGATGTTTCATTCGTGTTTCCGCAAAACGGATTCGCTCAGAAAATCGAGATTTTTTTCCAAGGGGCTTTTCCTCTTTCGGCAAAATGAAATGGCGCCAGTTCAGCGTACATGTTTACTACTGAATTTGCGCTCTAAACAATACCTGGACAATTGTTTTGCATCATGCAAATACATCAATTTTTCATCAAAAAAAGCCTGGACAACCTCGGAAATTCTCGGGAAAGATAAATATATTTAGTAAAATCCAACTAGTGGTCTATCATCAATGCCGCGTTCTGATTGGTTGAGCTACTAGTAGGCTATTTGTTATAGCCCACTAGTAGCGAAAAGCGCCGGCTTTGAAAACCAAAACAACAACTAAAGTCTAGCTTTAATTAGCGAAAGATGTTTTGTCTCGATATTTTTTTGACCAACTAGTTGGATTTTACTAAAACAATTATTCCTCTCGCCCTCATGGCCTCTGAGTCAATAGCCCATTCGGCCTTCGGCCTCATGGGCTATTGACTCAGAGCGCATTCGGGCTCGAGGAATAATTGTTAAATACATGGTGCATACATACGGCCTGTTTTATAAATATCTTCCGAAAACGAAGGGAACCGAATGAAGGCCACGGATGAAAAACTTCATACAGCATCATACATCTCACTTAATCACGGTATAGTTGGAAGCAAGGAAAGCGCTAAATATTAGGACAACCGATAAGTTTTATTAGTACTTACAGGATTACACCAGCCATGTTTGGAACTCAGTCCAAAACCCCAAAACCTCTTAGGATCCGAAAACCTCTTTGTGGACCTACGAAAATTTAGCTTATCAAACGAGTTGATAAGGGAAAACGCTCTAAAGGTCAACGACGCAGCATCACAGTTTCTTAAGAAACTTAAGCCTTAATTCCTTTCTTAATCAGAGGTTTACTTATTCTAAAAAAGTGATCTTGAACATGTTTCAAGACCAGAAATACGTCCAAGACTCGCAAAATTAAATTCGATTCAGAAATAACCTCACTGAGTTTAAAAATTTTGCTATCAAGCTTGTAAGTGAGAAAAAGCCTTTGAAGCAAGTCCACGTGACGCCTAGGGGTATATGATATGATAAAATTACTCGCATCTTCCTAGTCAATGACCCTCAAATGTAAAGGGTCGCGTATACCGCTCGCGCAACGTTATTTTAAATCACGCGTTAAAACATCAACTCTACTTATGAAGGCTTAAGAATTAACCGAAACATTTGCCAAAACGTCCTAAAAAACCACCCACACGTATATATTACAAGTCAGTTACAAGCATTAACATTTTCAACAAGGTATAATATAGTTATACTTTATAGTGTCTCCTTGATCTTTGTTTTAAAAACCTTTGACATCGGCGACCCAGGGGCAGTTAGTCAAAACCGGACGAAGGAATCACTAGCATTATGAGGACTGGCAAAGGTCCGGCGTCCCGTCCTGGCTGGCTTCCCCAGGGGTTACCGAGAATGAAATCATTTGTAATACTTGCAGCCTGTTACAAGCCTCGCAAATATCTATCCAAGTTTCAACTGAAATGCAAAGATACGGACGGAGTAATACTGGGCCGCAAAAAGATATATCGGAGTCAAATAACGAGGACACACGATTATACATTGTTCTGTCAATGTTCTGATGCTTCCTATTTATGGCAATGAATCGCGAAATGAAAATGATACAATCTTCTCGAAACGCTATGTGAAGAACACCAATATTGCTTCGCTTAAACTGTAACTTCCACATTCACTCTTCGACATGAAGATCAGGTTATCGACCTTTGAAACCTTCTCCCATTTTGTCCTTACCGCGCATGATTGCCTCGTTTTTGAACCGAGGTCAATTATAATTGCGCGCCTTTTGAATCTTGCTATTTCGCTCTTTGGTCGTTCTCTTGAAGTCCTTCGGTTTCGGCAAATGATAAAATGGTTTCACGGGAAGGTTGCCCAAGTACTAGCAATGCTCAAGTACAGCAAAAAAGTGACTCCAAGTTCCATGGAAGCCGTTTTGAAAGAGCTGGCTGAACTGAGGTCCGTTAACCAAAAGCTTAACGATCGTTTGGACGCAATGTGCAAATCAAAAGCGAAGAAGAGTCTCTTCAGCTCCAAACAGCGCTAAACAGCGCTCGTCGACGTCGGTTGATCCAAGTTGTTCCGTAAGTACTGAATTGTAGTTTGCTGCAATCTTATTATTTTCAGTCTCGGTCAAATTAAGTGAACTCCAAAGAGTCCTTCGTTCAAAACTTGTTACTGCATGCGTTGTAATCAATATAATTATGAGTTTTACCAAGAACGTTTATTGTTACATTATGATTATAGTACTGTACCGAGAAAAATCTTACCGAGTAAGAGTTACAGCGATTGTGAAATTAATGTATTTTCATAAGAATTGTGAAGGAATGTATCACCTTAGTGCTTTAGCGGCAAAGTTTATAATGTTAAGGTTTAGAGTTACGTGTGTTCCTTTAAGCCAGTTTGTAGCATTTCTGCGAACAAGTACTTGCATGACTCTTTTTATTCTCCTACGCGTTTCGTGCGACAGAGGCTCACTTCATCAGGGATTTTTTATTCCCTGGCAAGGAAATAGCTCCATACTGAATATTAAGTTCATGCGAAAGGATGTGATAAAAATGATGTTCAATGCAGGAGTAGTGAGCCACCCACCCCGCAAGAGAGCTTGCTCCCAGGCTAATGCAGGAGATGCCACTTAGGAGAAACTAGATTTGCAAAATTTCCTGGGCGGCATTCTCCCATTCCTCCCTCGAGGCTCGTGCCTTTGAAGCTAAAAAACACTCCCTATTTTCCTTCAAAAGTGGTTAGAATCTATGGGACTTGTGCACCTCTCATTCACTTAAAGGTATGGTGGACATTGTCCTGTGTCACTTAAAAAGACTGACATTTCAAGAAAGCCAACCATGGTGATTTTCTTTTTGCGTTTATATAAAAGGACGCTGTCAGAAAGACCTACAGAGAATTGAGGAAACAGAGGGAGGATTTTGCAGGCTTTCTGACAAGTGCCAGGTTGGTAAATAGATGCTCCCTTGTCTATGCTATACAAAATCACAAATACAGTAATCTTTCAGAAATAAACCGTGGTGGGAACCAATGTTCACCATCTTGCAGAAGCCGATGCAAACATGAATACTCATTTGTACCAATTTCTACCTCAACTATGTCACATACAGCTGTCCTGGACTATTGTTAGTGGAATTCTCTGCTGTCCAAAAATTAATGTTCACTAAAATTTAACCAAGTTCGGAACCTACATGTAGGCATCCAAACTTTATCCTCTTTCTTTTTTGGTTTTTCTTTCCCTTTTTTTTCGCCTGACCACTTCCGGATGATAATAATTATTCTTGTATGAGGAGTCAACTGTATTGGAAATTACTGTAATTAAATACGCCTCTCTCTCTCATTGTGGTATATGTAGTCCCAAATTTCTTTGGGTGGGCTGTGCTAAAAGCTGCATAATATATCTCCCAGACAACAAAATAACACTTTCGTCAATGCTGTACAATTTTCAAAGTGAAAATATCTCATGAATTTATTCATTAGGGTCATGCAAATTGTACAAATATAGAGAGTTTCAAAGAGAGTTGTGACTTAACAATTGGCTTTCATTGACAAAAGTCAGGCTGCCCATCTCTGAGTGGGCTGTGCCAAAGCTGTTTATCCATCTTTGAGTGGACAAAATGGCACTTTTGTCAATGATGTCAAAATTTTATTTTAAAAGTATGATTTCATTGAGGTTAGGTTATGCCAATTATATTGTCAACTGAGTTTCCAAGACAGGTTTGACTCAACAATAACTGGCTTTCATTGACAAAAGTCAGGCAACCCATCTTGGAGTGGGCTGTGCCAAAGCTGTTTATCCATCTTTCAGTGGACAAAATGGCACTTTTATCAATGATGTCCAAATTTCATTTTGAACATTATGATTTTGTTGTGGTTAGGTTATAAAAAATGCAAATTATATTGCTCACTGAGTTTCAAAGAGAGTTGTGACTTAACAGTAATTGGCTTTCATTGACAAAAGTCAGGCCGCCCATCTCTGAGTGGGCTGTGCCAAAGCTTTTTATCCATCTTTGAGTGGACAAAATGGCACTTTTGTCAATGATGTCAAAATTTTATTTTAAACGTATGATTTCATTGAGGTTAGGTTATGCCAATTATATTGTCAACTGAGTTTCCAAGAGAGGTTTGACTTAACAATAATTGGCTTTCATTGACAAAAGTCAGGCTACCCATCTTGGAGTGGGCTGTGCCAAAGCTGTTTATCCATCTTTGAGTGGACAAAATGGCACTTTTATCAATGATGTCCAAATTTCATTTTGAACATTATGATTTTGTTGTGGTTAGGTTATAAAAAATGCAAATTATATTGCTCACTAAGTTTCAAAAAGAGTTGTGACTTAACAATAATTGGCTTTCATTGACAAAAGTCAGGCCGCCCATCTCTGAGTGGGCTGTGCCAAAGCTTTTTATCCATCTTTGAGTGGACAAAATGGCACTTTTGTCAATGATGTCAAAATTTTATTTTAAAAGTATGATTTCATTGAGGTTAGGTTATGTCAATTATATTGTCAACTGAGTTCCCAAGAGAGGTTTGACTTAACAATAATTGGCTTTCATTGACAAAAGTCAGGCTGCCCATCTCTGAGTGGGCTGTGCCAAAGCTGTTTATCCATTTTTGAGTGGACAAAATGGCACTTTTGTCAATGATGTCCAAATTTTATTTGGAACGTATGATTCCTTTGAGGTTGGGTTATGCAAATTATATTGCTCACTGAGTTTCAAAAAGAGTTGTGACTTAACAATAATTGGCTTTCATTGACAAAAGTCAGGCTGCCCATCTCTGAGTGGGCTGTGCCAAAGCTGTTTATCCATCTTTGAGTGGACAAAATGGCACTTTTGTCAATGATGTCAAAATTTTATTTTAAAAGTATGATTTCATTGAGGTTACATGTAGGTTATGCCAATTATATTGTCAACTGAGTTTCCAAGACAGGTTTGACTTAACAATAATTGGCTTTCATTGACAAAAGTCAGACTGCCCATCTCTGAGTGGGCTGTGCCAAAGCTGTTTATCCATCTTTGAGTGGACAAAATGGCACTTTTGTCAATGATGTCCAAATTTCATTTGGAACGTATGATTCCTTTGATGTTGGGTTATGCAAATTATATTGCTCACTGAGTTTCAAAGAGAGTTGTGACTTAACAATAATTGGCTTTCATTGACAAAAGTCAGGCTGCCCATCTCTGAGTGGGCTGTGCCAAAGCTTTTTATCCATCTTTGAGTGGACGAAATGGCATTTTTGTCAATGATGTCCAAATTTCATTTTGCACACATGATTTCATTGAGGTTAGGATATGCCAATTATATTGCCAACTGAGTTTCCAAGAGAGGTTTGACTTAACAGTAATTGGCTTTCATTGACAAAAGTCAGGCTGCCCATCTCTGAGTGGGCTGTGCCAAAGCTGTTTATCCATCTTTGAGTGGACAAAATGGCACTTTTGTCAATGATGTCCAAATTTCATTTGGAACGTATGATTCCTTTGAGGTTGGGTTATGCAAATTATATTGCTCACTGAGTTTCAAAGAGAGTTGTGACTTAACAATAATTGGCTTTCATTGACAAAAGTCAGGCTGGCCATCTCTGAGTGGGCTGTGCCAAAGCTTTTTATCCATCTTTGAGTGGACCAAATGGCATTTTTGTCAATGATGTCCAAATTTCATTTTGCATGTATGATTTCATTGAGGGTAGGATATGCCAATTATATTGCCAACTGAGTTTCCAAGAGAGGTTTGACTTAACAGTAATTGGCTTTCATTGACAAAAGTCAGGCTGCCCATCTCTGAGTGGGCTGTGCCAAAGCTGTTTATCCATCTGTGAGTGGACAAAATGGCACTTTTGTCAATGATGTCCAAATTTCATTTGGAACGTATGATTCCTTTGAGGTTGGGTTATGCAAATTATATTGCTCACTGAGTTTCAAAGAGAGTTGTGACTTAACAATAATTGGCTTTCATTGACAAAAGTCAGGCTGCCCATCTCTGAGTGGGCTGTGCCAAAGCTGTTTATCCATCTTTGAGTGGACAAAATGGCACTTTTGTCAATGATGTCCAAATTTTATTTGGAACGTATGATTCCTTTGAGGTTGGGTTATGCAAATTATATTGCTCACTGAGTTTCAAAAAGAGTTGTGACTTAACAATAATTGGCTTTCATTGACAAAAGTCAGGCTGCCCATCTCTGAGTGGGCTGTGCCAAAGCTGTTTATCCATCTTTGAGTGGACAAAATGGCACTTTTGTCAATGATGTCAAAATTTTATCTTAAAAGTATGATTTCATTGAGGTTACATGTAGGTTATGCCAATTATATTGTCAACTGAGTTTCCAAGACAGGTTTGACTTAACAATAATTGGCTTTCATTGACAAAAGTCAGACTGCCCATCTCTGAGTGGGCTTTGCCAAAGCTGTTTATCCATCTTTGAGTGGACAAAATGGCACTTTTGTCAATGACGTCCAAATTTCATTTGGAACGTATGATTCCTTTGATGTTGGGTTATGCAAATTATATTGCTCACTGAGTTTCAAAGAGAGTTGTGACTTAACAATAATTGGCTTTCATTGACAAAAGTCAGGCTGGCCATCTCTGAGTGGGCTGTGCCAAAGCTTTTTATCCATCTTTGAGTGGACGAAATGGCATTTTTGTCAATGATGTCCAAATTTCATTTTGCACATATGATTTCATTGAGGTTAGGATATGCCAATTATATTGCCAACTGAGTTTCCAAGAGAGGTTTGACTTAACAGTAATTGGCTTTCATTGACAAAAGTCAGGCTGCCCATCTCTGAGTGGGCTGTGCCAAAGCTGTTTATCCATCTTTGAGTGGACAAAATGGCACTTTTGTCAATGATGTCCAAATTTCATTTGGAACGTATGATTCCTTTGAGGTTGGGTTATGCAAATTATATTGCTCACTGAGTTTCAAAGAGAGTTGTGACTTAACAATAATTGGCTTTCATTGACAAAAGTCAGGCTGGCCATCTCTGAGTGGGCTGTGCCAAAGCTTTTTATCCATCTTTGAGTGGACCAAATGGCATTTTTGTCAATGATGTCCAAATTTCATTTTGCATGTATGATTTCATTGAGGGTAGGATATGCCAATTATATTGCCAACTGAGTTTCCAAGAGAGGTTTGACTTAACAGTAATTGGCTTTCATTGACAAAAGTCAGGCTGCCCATCTCTGAGTGGGCTGTGCCAAAGCTGTTTATCCATCTGTGAGTGGACAAAATGGCACTTTTGTCAATGATGTCCAAATTTCATTTGGAACGTATGATTCCTTTGAGGTTGGGTTATGCAAATTATATTGCTCACTGAGTTTCAAAGAGAGTTGTGACTTAACAATAATTGGCTTTCATTGACAAAAGTCAGGCTGCCCATCTCTGAGTGGGCTGTGCCAAAGCTGTTTATCCATTTTTGAGTGGACAAAATGGCACTTTTGTCAATGATGTCCAAATTTTATTTGGAACGTATGATTCCTTTGAGGTTGGGTTATGCAAATTATATTGCTCACTGAGTTTCAAAAAGAGTTGTGACTTAACAATAATTGGCTTTCATTGACAAAAGTCAGGCTGCCCATCTCTGAGTGGGCTGTGCCAAAGCTGTTTATCCATCTTTGAGTGGACAAAATGGCACTTTTGTCAATGATGTCAAAATTTTATTTTAAAAGTATGATTTCATTGAGGTTACATGTAGGTTATGCCAATTATATTGTCAACTGAGTTTCCAAGACAGGTTTGACTTAACAATAATTGGCTTTCATTGACAAAAGTCAGACTGCCCATCTCTGAGTGGGCTGTGCCAAAGCTGTTTATCCATCTTTGAGTGGACAAAATGGCACTTTTGTCAATGATGTCCAAATTTCATTTGGAACGTATGATTCCTTTGATGTTGGGTTATGCAAATTATATTGCTCACTGAGTTTCAAAGAGAGTTGTGACTTAACAATAATTGGCTTTCATTGACAAAAGTCAGGCTGCCCATCTCTGAGTGGGCTGTGCCAAAGCTTTTTATCCATCTTTGAGTGGACGAAATGGCATTTTTGTCAATGATGTCCAAATTTCATTTTGCACACATGATTTCATTGAGGTTAGGATATGCCAATTATATTGCCAACTGAGTTTCCAAGAGAGGTTTGACTTAACAGTAATTGGCTTTCATTGACAAAAGTCAGGCTGCCCATCTCTGAGTGGGCTGTGCCAAAGCTGTTTATCCATCTTTGAGTGGACAAAATGGCACTTTTGTCAATGATGTCCAAATTTCATTTGGAACGTATGATTCCTTTGAGGTTGGGTTATGCAAATTATATTGCTCACTGAGTTTCAAAGAGAGTTGTGACTTAACAATAATTGGCTTTCATTGACAAAAGTCAGGCTGGCCATCTCTGAGTGGGCTGTGCCAAAGCTTTTTATCCATCTTTGAGTGGACCAAATGGCATTTTTGTCAATGATGTCCAAATTTCATTTTGCACATATGATTTCATTGAGGTTAGGATATGCCAATTATATTGCCAACTGAGTTTCCAAGAGAGGTTTGACTTAACAGTAATTGGCTTTCATTGACAAAAGTCAGGCTGCCCATCTCTGAGTGGGCTGTGCCAAAGCTGTTTATCCATCTTTGAGTGGACAAAATGGCACTTTTGTCAATGATGTCCAAATTTCATTTGGAACGTATGATTCCTTTGAGGTTGGGTTATGCAAATTATATTGCTCACTGAGTTTCAAAGAGAGTTGTGACTTAACAATAATTGGCTTTCATTGACAAAAGTCAGGCTGGCCATCTCTGAGTGGGCTGTGCCAAAGCTTTTTATCCATCTTTGAGTGGACCAAATGGCATTTTTGTCAATGATGTCCAAATTTCATTTTGCATGTATGATTTCATTGAGGGTAGGATATGCCAATTATATTGCCAACTGAGTTTCCAAGAGAGGTTTGACTTAACAGTAATTGGCTTTCATTGACAAAAGTCAGGCTGCCCATCTCTGAGTGGGCTGTGCCAAAGCTGTTTATCCATCTGTGAGTGGACAAAATGGCACTTTTGTCAATGATGTCCAAATTTCATTTGGAACGTATGATTCCTTTGAGGTTGGGTTATGCAAATTATATTGCTCACTGAGTTTCAAAGAGAGTTGTGACTTAACAATTATAATTGGCTTTCATTGACAAAAGTCAGGCTGCCCATCTCTGAGTGGGCTGTGCCAAAGCTTTTTATCCATCTTTGAGTGGACAAAATGGCATTTTTGTCAATGATGTTCAAATTTCATTTTGCACTTTATGATTTCATTGAGGTTAGGATATGCCAATTATATTGCCAACTGAGTTTCCAAGAGAGGTTTGACTTAACAGTAATTGGCTTTCATTGACAAAAGTCAGGCTGCCCATCTCTGAGTGGGCTGTGCCAAAGCTTTTTATCCATCTTTGAGTGGACAAAGTGGCTGCACTTTTGTCAATGATGTCAAAATTTTATTTTGAAAGCATGATGTTACATTGCTGAGATTATGCAATTTAAGGTTTTATCTGCTACTGAATTTCAAAGAGAGTTGTGACTTTACAAATGGCTTTCATTGACAGAGTTAGAGTAGTGCAAGAGCTGTTAATCCCTCTTTGAGAGTTAAAATAGCAATTTGGTCAATTGTGTTAAAATATCATTAAAATATGATTTCATGACCTTGGTTTAAGATAATGATTCTCTACTTCTAGCAAGCATAATTACATCTTACAAAGCATGTTACACTGTACATGTACTTCATATCCAAATGGTACTTCCAATGATTACACCCTCTAGCTAAGAGATGCCACCTAGGTGGAAATTACCTTACCTGCATGTTCATTTTAATTTTAATCATTTGATTTGCTTTGTCTTAAACCCTTGAGATATGACCATGAAGGGAACAAGAAGATTGAGGAAATTATTGTCAAAGAAATCAGAGGAAATTAATTTTTGGAAAGGAAAAATGGGTCAAGGCAGAGATAAAAGGTACAGTTCATATTAACACATTGCATTTTTGTGCAGTACCTCTCCAGGGTATTGTAAATCCTATGTCAGTCAGGTATAACAAAACAGAAGGCAATAGTCTGTCAAACTGCCCTTGCACATGAATTGCGAGTAAAACCACCTCTTCACACCAATTATTGCTTCCATTCTTTTGGCAATGTAAAAAGGATGTTATTTTCTTATCTTCCCCTTCCCCACTGTTACATCTCTTAGAAGTCATGGTACAAATTGTATCATGGTTCTGTACCTTTTTTTGACAATGGTGTGTGCCATGTACATGTAGAATAATAATTATTGGTGTTGGCAAATCAGTTGATGTAATTTCTATTGATAGCAACAAGGGCAATAATTTTAAATTAAATTATAGTGTGTCTGTGATTGAAATAATGATCATGAGAAGACAAATGGCTTGCACAGATATGTCCAGGTTTGACCCAGGATTGATATGTCCAGGATTGATTAATTAGATGCACACCGATTTCATTAAACCTCATGAAGCATCTCCTTGGTCTTCGCCCCAACTTCAACACCACTCAAGTCTAAGACTACAGACAATTAACATCATAAAGTGTCTCCTATACTCTTATCTTCAAATAAAGATACACAGCAGTAGTTACCCTAACCTTAAAATGACGCTAACCCTAACTTTTATCTTAAAAAGATAGAAAATGCTTATACTTAACGGGAAATTTCGTGTTGGAAGTCAAAATTCGACGTGCATTTCATTAGGGTCAATTCTGGACATAAGTGGATTTGCAATGCATGGCAAAGGTGGTCTTTAATTGCTTTGGTCTTGCATTGGTGACAAAGAGTAAAATAATGGAAATACACTATCCATTTATACAAAATGTACGTAAGTATCTTATAATCAATTTTCCATCGCATGGTAGTGCAACCAATCCCTTCTATGGTATTTTAAGACAGGTTGTTCATGCTACTCTGTTTTTTTTTTTTTTTCTGTTCATGTTGTATACAGTAAGAAAATGACTTTGTTCAAGTGTTTCATCTGATAGTTATCTATTGTTGGGTTTTTAGAAATTGAATTATTGACTAGAAATTGTGCAAAAAGCAGCACTCTCCACACAGGACAAGGACAGAGCAAGAGATTTGCTAAAACTAGACAATGCTGTTGAGTTTATGTCATCAGAGGAGAGTGATGAAGATGGAGGACAAACAAGAGGGACCCTCTGCAAGGGATGTGAAACCGCTACAGTGGGAAAGGAGCAAATTATGCAATATTAAAGCAGTCTTGGATGCCACTTACAAGGCTCGTATGAGCAAGAGGCAGCAAAGAACGGCAGCAAAAGTCACAAGAGTGGCTGGTCAAAATAGGTCAAGCAGACCTCTGCCACAAACCTACCCTTTCTGGGCCGGGCGATTGACCCAGAGTTAAAAGTCTCCTTAGTTATTATTTATTTTCTTTTTTTCATTTCATTGTTCTTTTAACTCTGCAACACACTGTATTTTTTTTCAACTCAAATATCTGCTGGCACATTGAAGCAGAGTAAGGGCAAGGTATGCAACAGTGTTTGTAATGGTTGCTATGCTGCAGCACAGTAACTTTAGCGTGGTTCAAACGTGGTTTAGCGTGATAGCCATAGATGCAAGAAGAATAGGTTTTTCCAGTTTTACAGTTCACTGTGCAGATGTCAACTCAGCAGCATTTTTTCTGTACTTTAGACCATTTCTTATTATTGTAATATTTGGTTTCAATGAATTGACGTCAAGTCTGGCAAGAAGGGGACATTTGCAGGAAGGCATCATTTGACTAGAATTACCACAATTAATTCTGTTTTTCCTAACTTATTCAAGTTTCAAACCCTAATGGGGTTGAAACAACAATAGTGCTTATTACCATGAGGAAAGCAAGGTCAGAATGATTCTGATACCGTGACTCGTATTCAAATATTATGATGTCATCGTGTAAATATCCCTTAAAGGTAAGGGAGCTGAGCCTTTGTTTGATTCATATGTCCAGATGAATATTAATATATGCATTGGTTGGTCAATCATCTTAGTAAAATGATGACTACAGTACTTAGTTATGGGGAAGACCATTGAAGTAGAAATGTATTTCCCATAACTGAGCATCTTGTTAACCAACCAATAGAGGTTGTAAGGCTGCTAAGTTATATCAGTTACAATCACATCAGTGTAAGGCATTATTTTATGTCCATTCTGCACTGTGCTCTCTCAAATGCGTGTAGACATGTCAGTAATCACTTTAAGTATCCTTTGGACAATCGAAACAATTGGATAAAAGAATCGTCTTGCTATTTTTAATGTAAACGATAAGCAAGTCTAAAGGAAAAAGTAAACAAATGATAGGACAGACAAAGGAACTCAAACCTGGATGAAAGTTTGTTGACAAGACTTTCATCGATAAAACTTAAGTAGAGAGTGTGTATTGTAAACAAAATTCGAAAAATCTCGAGCAATATTTGAAATTAATAGGTATGAGTGATTTCTTCATTCTCGAAATTGGACAAGCCGTTAGGTGCGAAAAATAGAACATTTAACTATTGTATGAAATTGCTATTTATTATATTTTGGTAATATCGATTTATATGTACAGAAAATGAAAGATAATAGAGTAAATCATACTGATCATATCAATTTTTAATTCAGATAAGATACTATTGAATCAGAATTTTTAAAGATTTCGGAAGTAAAGTCAAGAAATTTTTACTTCATTATGACTAGAATTTTTACAATTTTATCAAAGTAGTTTATTACATGCTGTTGTCATCATTGATAAAACGCCCTCTTGATAACCTGATAATAAAGCATAACCTTGAATGAACTGAGTGTGCATATGCAGTGGGTCTAATGATGTTTGCCAAGTTTTACCTTGTTTTTACGTAATGTGAGGTTTAGCTACGCGTTATTGTAGAGTTCAATACCGCGCAATCATGACAAGGAAGCCCCTTTCAAAGTTATTGGCTTATAACTCGCTTTCTAGGCCTCTTTCCACTAAATGCTTCTCCAGGGAAAGGCAACCCTCCGATTGAAAATTAAGGTTAAGTTTCCGAACCGCAGAAATTCAGCGGATTATCGTGTGTCCCTTGTATTTACGAGTTACGGAAACATGACGGTTGTTAGTAATTCCGTGGTCACGGAAACCTGGCGGATACACGAGTTTAAGGAATGCGTTTCCGCGAAGCCGCAGTCGCGGAAAAGTAACGTACACACGTGTTTCCCGCTTCGGTTATCTGAATTTCCGTTAGCGGAAATTCAAGATTCCGTAAGGAATCCGTTACAAAAACGGATACGTAAACGCTTGTTTTCACCCTGTGGCTAATGAAAATGGTTACACCCTCCCTACGGAATGCCAAGTCACGGGCTAATCATTTCAATTTGAACTTTGTTCTAAATTCGGGACAAATCAAGGTATCAATAGTGATCAATATACTGAAATTATGAAATTGGTTTATTGCTAGTTGCTTGCATAATCATGATGTAGGCTGATGCATTTAGATTCTTATTTGTCACAAGCAAAGCTTGCTTATTAGATTCTAAGATATAGAAAAG
>NC_090889.1:38489981-38504981 GCF_036669925.1 Montipora capricornis | reverse complement strand
TTACGGCGCTTAGCCAACTAAGAAACAATCTAGCCAACGACGTCCACAGATGGCTGTAGAGGGTTTTCACCCAACGTGGTCAGTAACCTTGTTTTATAAGGGCAACCCTAAAACCCGGAATCCGGAATCCGGAATCACAGTCATTGTTTTACCAATACAGAGAGCAAAAACTATCCTAAATATCCATAAAAGCTAACCTTAGGCCTAAAAACGATTTTTAGGCCTAATTAGGCCTAAGGTTAGCTTTTATGAATGTTTAGGATAGTTTTTACTCTCTGTATTGGTAAAACAATGACTGTGATTCCGGATTCCGGATTCCGGGTTTTAGAGTTGCCCTTTTCCAACAAAGCAAAAGAAAATGTTTGCATGATAATAGAGCTCAATTCCCAGAGGATTAGTTGGGTACACCAACATGGCTGCCGTTCCAGTGTTTAGGGACACCGACATGACCGCCGTGACGTCACGTGAAAAGACGAATATAGTGTTGTTGGTCACAGAACACGTATCGTATTCGTACAGGAGGTTTTCGAATACTATGACATCAGAGGCTCGTGATACCATAGAGAGTGCATGCCCACGCATGTTTTATACCATGCTCTTTGCTTGTCTCTCCAAAATTCTGCATAAGCATTGTTTTTATTTTCTCTTGGGGCTTATAATGGTCTCAAGAGAAAGTGGAAACAATGCTTATGATTTTGGAAGGACAAACAAACAGAGCTGGCCCGGTTCATGTAATCGGCCCCTGAGTCAACCCAGTCCCGTATCTCTTTGTTTTTAGAAGCACCTCCCAGGGGGGTTTTCGCGGGTGTTTTCACAATAGCCAATCACCACAGACTTATGGGCGGCCACTAATTACATTACTTGCAACACACTCGAAACACGAAGGTATGAAAAGATATAGCAGTTCTAAAAATAAAAAGATATGGGACATGGTTGACTCAATTATATAATACGTATGGAGGGTCCAGTTAATGGCCTGGGCTCCTGTTAAATCTCAATCCCAGAAAAATATTCAACTTGTAGGATGGCTGGCTCTAACTAAAAGCTGCCAGAGGCGGTTGGTTTTTTGCCACATTTAAGACTTAAAAAATTTCTTAGTTTATA
Source organism: Montipora capricornis (assembly GCF_036669925.1). Taxonomy (NCBI): domain Eukaryota; kingdom Metazoa; phylum Cnidaria; class Anthozoa; order Scleractinia; family Acroporidae; genus Montipora; species Montipora capricornis. The sequence continues at coordinate 38,503,877 of NC_090889.1, read as the reverse complement.
CAGACCAAAGAGCAGAGCTTGTACGAGAGGTTGACCCACTACAATGAAAGAAACGATGATACCACTGGAGAGACCCGGGATACGATTATAATCGATATATGAGTAGATGTAAGGCTCATCACGTGCATTGGTACCATCCACCGCCCAAAAAATCACGGTCAAGAGTAAGTAGCATAAGCCAAAAACCCACACATAAACAGTGTGAAGAATTCTCACTGGAATCGCACTCAACATGAGATCGGCCAAGATAAACACACTGTTCACGGCGTGGGTGCTGACGTCCAAGCCACTGGTTACCCCGTTAAAAACCAGGCTCCAATACGACAATGTGATGAGAACGGCAGCATTGGCAGCAATATTGAAGACAAGCCATAATCCCTTGTGGTACCAACACATGTCCATTGTATCTTGGCTGGCGTTCTGATCATCTGCAACAGCGCTTTCCACATTGGCGCTGTCGACTTGAGGAGACTTCATTTGAATGACAGTAGAGCTGTCGATCTTGCTGAAATGATGGAGAATACAGACCACCGTAGCACAGATGAAGTACAGTGTAAGCAAGAAGAAGCCCCAGTTGGTGAGGTAGATGAACCATTTCTCGTTTCCATTGGCTGGATGGAAGCCGCTGGCAATGATCCAACCCAGGCAGTACCCGGCGAATATTCCACGATATATAGTGACTAATACGTTTGGCATCCACTGCAACAAACACAAATTAACATTATGACTACGAGTGCTTTCGGCATATTACGAAGCATCAGTTAAGACGCCAAGAAAGATAACACCCACCCCACCCTAGCCAATTCCACGATACGAGCGCCAGGCCTGTGAGAATTATAAGGCGTCATGCTACCCGATCTCAGGCGGGGGCCGAGGGGAAGACGGGGTAGGGGGGCGGGAGGTGCTATCCATACACCCAAACCTTCCGCAAAGTTAGTTCTCAGTCATGTCACGGGAACGATCCCTTTTCGGTTCAGTCCGTCCTACATTTTTGAGAACACCGTTGAAGGAGGTGCCTCCAGAGACTGGGATATAGTTCATGTTAGCCCAAATCATAATATACGGAGATACTGCGAGTTTAAATTGTCCAGTGGAATATGACTAATTATGCAGCGGGTTTGCTTCTTGGAAAAAAGATCTTTCCCTTGGGAAATTAAGTAGTTAATTATTCAAAATGTTGTAAAAACAAACTTGTTATTAATATTATTCAAATATGAATAAGTTTGGGAAACTGGAGTGAATATTCTGTTAATTCTTGTAGCAAAAGAATTGTGTAGTTTCATGTTCTCGGCAAAGTCGTGTTGTGAATATATAGTATCGGAAAAAGTGGATCGTAATTTCGTATTCTCGCCAACATGAGGTATACTTTGAGAGGTCCAACCAATCGGACTAAACTGACAGTCAACTTGCTATTCCCATTGGGTCATGCGACAACAAGATCACGTGAGTTCTCCCTAATTGGCGCGAAACATATGCGAAAGTGCGATGGCTCCCTCTTGCGAACAGAACTTGAAGTTTGACCATATGCAGCTAAATTACGAAGGCAGCACATTCTACTACATTATTTACCGAGATGAAAATTGTGCAATGTAAAAATTCTGGTGGACGGACAAAAGGAGCTAATGAGAGATCCTTTGTTTTTGTCCATCAACTTTGCAGCGATGACTCAATGTGAAAACCACCCATTGAGCGTTTTTACGTGACGTCAAGGCGGCCATGTTGGTTTTCCAAAGCAAAGAAATGGCGGCCATGATGGTGTACCAAACTAATCCTCCGCGAATTGAACTTTATTTTTTATGTAAATAAGTTCTTTTGTTTCAGTAATCCAATATGGCTGCTGGTCACTTGAGTGAAAACTCTCTATAGAGGGTTTTTACGTTGGACGAAAACAAAGGATGTCTCATTAGTTCCTTTTGTTCGTCCACCAGCAATTGTACATTACGGCATTGTGATTTTTGCCATTAGAGATTGGTTGCAAACCATCTATAATCGGCAAATATTTAAGGCTTTTGCGCAATTAGTAGACGAGTTCATAATGGGGTCCAAGTAGGTCATAAGTGCAACAGAAACTCAAGCAGACTTGAGACTTTGTCGTCTTATCTGTCTTATCGTGTTTTAAATCTGTTCAAGGCCGCATTCGAAGGGGATAAAAACTAGATTTGGCTTCTCTGAAGATACATAGAGCTTCTAAGGTTACAAAGTAAGGAACTCAGAACAGCTTAGAGCGGTTATCAACCGTGTCTTCCCCCTCTGCGACCCTCTGGACCCCTCTCGGCCCCGAGGTAGTGCGTGGGCTGAGTTTCAGTCGGCCTCAATCTGACTCCGAGGGTTTTCCTCCGTGAACCGTCCGCGCGTTGCCTCCCTCATCGAAAATTGACTTTCAGTCAATAGCGATACTTACCGTTACGTCACCTATTGTCATTAATGTGCAAACCAGAGATTTATTCTCTGTCGAAACAAAGGAATCTTTTGTTTTTTGGTTGACAAAATTTGAATAACAAAAGAATTGTTTATGAACAGCGAAGTCTCCTATTACATCCGGATGCGGGCGGATACCCTCAATGGGGATAACCTGTGGTTGAGTTGAATTAATACAGTTAAATTAAATGAAATTAAATGAAAATAAACCCCGCTGACATTCATTCAAAGTAGAACTCGGGCATACTTAAAGAACTCTTACATACCATAGTTAATCGAGGGACTGGTTATGAAACCTTACAACCTTCACAAGCGAGAAGAAAGGTTGAAATGCTCTTTGCCAGCAATCAAAACAAGAATGTACGAGATCGATGGACTAAACTTGAACAACAATCTGGTTTCCATAAATTGCACTTGAACTGGGGAAAAAGATGACGGACAAGCCAGGTTTTCACCGTTGGATCGACGACTACTTCGAGTCATCAGCTTCAACCGATTTACCGGCCACGACGTAATACAACTGTACTGTGCTTTGTTATTCCACTATTACCCCATTTTACCATATTTGGTCAAGAGAACGCTCAAAATATGAGACGGTAGTAGTGTCCCGGTTTGATCGCTTTAGAACAGAGCAAATACGGACGGAACGGGAGTTTTTTCAATGAAAAAAAATTGTTTTCAACACGATACAAAGCCCGAGAATTGACCTTGTCATCGCTTGTCCTTCGTCATTTCGTTGATACAATCAAATAAAGGACATTTGGCTGGCTTTCTGTGCTGTTTACATCGTTCGTAAGCGCCCTGAAGGCAGATGATGCATTTTTTTAGAAACACTCTTATCAAATAAAATTGAAGCAAAATTATACCTTTTTGTTGTGGAATAATAAAAATACTACGCAACTCGCAAAATATCCGCTTGTATTATATGTTAAACCATCGAACAAGATGTATATACTGTACTGTACTGTACTGTACTATATGGGCCACTTCCTCCTTCAGTGCACATTTACAAACTAAGTCTAGAGATATGTATGAAATATCATTTCTTTGAAATGCGGATTTGAGATGGTTAATGTTGTTGGTACTGTAGAAAACTTTTCAATTAAGTGACAAGTATATATACGCCAAGGCTATGAAATTCAACAATTTGTGGTGAAGGGTGATTTCACTGCATAACTTGTAAAGCTTTTTACTTAAAAATATATACTGTTTTTGCTTTTCCGAACGAGGAACTATGATCAAAAACTCAAATCTTTTTTTCTCTTTAGATTTCAAAACTATGTTAACTAAACATAAGGTGATCCACGTTTCAAGCCTTAATTTCAAAAAGACAGCTGTTTATCTTAACTGGAATTTTCCTATTTAATGGTCCGCCCTTATTAACTTTAAAATATTGGGAGAGCTGGATCGAGGAGAAAATGACACCAAACACTTACTTGTTTAAGAATGCAATGCGTTTGTACGCGACTGAATTAATAAGCAGCACGGGAGTTTCGGGCTTTCAGATTAATTAAGGAGCAAGGTGGCACAGACGATTAGTGCGAGGTCTTCGTGCAAGAGGTTCTGAATTCGATCCCCGGGTCTCACGTCCTTGTTTCGACTTCTTTCCTTTCAGTGTAGCTTAAGTAGCTTTAACTATTCGTAAAACGGAGCACTGATGGAGAGTGGGGAGTAAAATGAGCGCGCCGTCGGCCTCAGGTTCGTCAGTTGAATTACTTTTACGAGTTATCGAAGTTAAATGTGGTTACTTTACTTTATTTTACTCTATTTTAAAACTCGTCTTTTGCATGCATTATGAATTGCGTTTACTCGCTAATCGGCCGTTTTTATACTAGAGACGCATAATTCGTCTGGGACGAACTTGGGCAAACATTTTTTTCTGCGTCTTTTAAATTCGTCTAGTATAAAGACGGCCACAAGACGCATTATGCGCCTGGACGAAGAATCTATTTTAGGGTGTCTTCAAAGACGCACTAAACTGGAAAGTTCGTCCAGACGCATTATGCGTCTAGTGCCCGTCTTTATACTAGACGAATTTAACAGACGCAGAAGAAATGTTTGCCCAAGTTCGTCCAAGACGAATTATGCGTCTCATATTGTTCGTCCCGTCTTTACACTAGACGGATAACATGAGAGACGCATAATTCGTCTGGACGGATTATGCATTTCTAGTATAAAAACGGCCAATAACGTTACTTCCCTAGATCCAACCCTCTGAGATCGAGTCGGCTCAGTTTTGAACGTGAGTAATGGCGGACTGTGAAATCCAAAACTGACACTCAAAGTAAACAGCCTTTGGATAAAAAACAAAGCCAAAAAAAATTTTCCCAGGCAGGTGTTAAGCAAACACGCTTTCAAAATCTGAAGAAAAAAAGGAAGTGATTTTTTGATCATAGTGCCACTTAAAAAATGCATTTAAATTGATTATTGTTCTGACTATATGGCGTTCTGAATTATGCCAAAGGAATACATGCCAAGTACTTAAAAATATATATCAGATTAAGTTCTGGTGAAACTGAAAGATAAATGTCAGTTCGATTGGTCTTAACCATGTTTCTCAAATCCAGATTACATATAGCACTGCACAACTACAGGCGTAGTAAATGAAAGTCATGGGACGCCAGTTTCAAAATATTTACGATTAAGACGTCGATAATGATAGTCGTTCTTCGCTGTGTTTTGAGCCTCCCACTCAAAGTGAGGCCTCCCCATAGAGCAATATATTTTGGTCTCGATTTCGATGCTTAATCAAAGCGAAAAAAAATGATTTTGCACAGCACATTTATTTTAAATTCGGATTATGTTGCTGTTCGCTCGCTTTCTTCGCTCCGCAGCTGGAGGGAGGAGGGGGGGGAGGCATTTACTTTGTCAGACTTTCACGTGACGTCATCGCCGCCATGTTGGTGGACGAAAACAAAAGATCTCTCATTAGCTCCTTTTGTTCGTCCAACAGCAATTATACATTGCAGCATTGTTATCTATCTCTCGAGAGATTGTTTGCGAACCACCATTAATGTCCTTTCTTCTTCGTTCAAATATTCCTCTCGCCAAAAAAAAAAAAAAAATCCATAAAATCACTTTGACTTGAAGTCGAAAGTTTTAATCAAAGTCATTAGATATCAGTTTGCATACCAGAAATACTATTGCTTGGTTCTATTGTAGCTATTTCTTTGAACTGCGGTTGAAAAGTCGATGAGTTGCCACATAACCGTTCTGAATAGATGAAACATTAAAAATAGAAAATTCGATTTCTCAAAAACGTCTAGAGGAAGCGGCTAAACCCCGAAACCCTCTTGAAGAAAAAATGAAAATTCATTCAGCCTCTGTTCGTAATTTCAATCAACTAGAAAGCTTTGTTTCATCTACGTCTTTTAAACTTTAAAGATGCCAAAGAATCAAATACACTAAATGACACGTTGCACTAAATGACCTAAAATGAACAATTGATTAAAGGCTCAGCTTTTAAAGCCTTACAGTGGTCAGAATATCAGGGAGGAGAATCTAACCCTCATCAAAATCCCTCACTTAAAAGCTATATCGGAGTGCGGATAATTTTGTTTACGACTTGATTTATTTATGGAGTAGAAAGTCTATCTACTTTGGACTGAACTCACCGGTGATCGTATAAAATCTTTGGCGTCAGCATTTTGCAGTTTAATCTGAGAAAGGCGAAACTCGTCGCGACACATGGCTGTAACAACGTTTTAAATTTCTTGTCAAGACGGTAAACAGAATATTCAGGACATGCGATCCAAGATACAAAATATTTGATGCAAATCAACACAAATATTGCGGGGGATTCTGACGTCATGATGATCTCAAGTAACTTCTTCTGTCACGTAAAAACAGAAAATGAAACGAATTTTATAAGTATAAACTTATGTACTTATTTGATCTCAGTGGAAATCTTCCAAGCATTAACATAAAAGGAAAAACAGCTTTGATGAACTTGTGTCTCTTTTTGGATATATTGGTTTCGATTGTTGTTTACTGAATGGTGTTGTCGTGGTGAGGATTATCAAAGTCACGTACGAGTGATTAATTGAAACGATTATAATTGTGAAAGAAAAACGTAACCGGTGAAACAAGTAGATTCACTGCATCCTGGTAAAAGATCTAAACGGTGTTGAGAAATTAATTTGAAAATCGAAAAAGGGTGATTGAACGGTGAATTATCATTAAACAGGGGCACCCAACGTCAATTTTCGGAAAATATCTGTTCGGAAGACGATTTGAGATCTAGAATTTTCGGAACATTTGTTGTAAAATTTCTTGCTTGCCTGCCTGTCCTAGGATTTTCGAACATCTGAAAAAATGGTACAATTGCCCATTTTTAACGGATTTTTATCCTAAAAAGGTCACCTAGAATTTTCGGGAGCCTTTTTTCTGGCTGAAATTTTCGAAAAGGTTAATTTTGATCCCTAGAATTTTCAGATCACTAAACTTTCAGCTAGGAGATCCGAACAGATAAAAAAAAAATAGGGGATAAAAATATGCCTATATCTACCGTTTAAATACTAAAATCCGTTTAACAATGCTATGTTTAAGTAGTTTTGAACTATATTCCCGTTGGGTGCCCCTGTTATAAAGGAAGATGTTATCTTCCGCCAACATTTATAAAGGCACTGCTTTCCAAACTTTATCAACAAAGTGCATATTTATGATTGCCTAATCGTTTCCTTTAAGTTGAAGTGACGTCATCGATGACGTTTCCGTGATTGTTGTTAATCCAAAGCAACGCATGAGCAACACGTGTTTGATGGGAGGCAAATAAAAAGCTAAACGCAGTACTGCTGATTCAAATTGAGAGAGGCGAGAGAGTTGAAATAAAGAGCACCCGCATGCTTCGTGCTTTATAAACGTTCTTTGAGTGTACTCTTTGGCCGCGTTCGTGAAGTTACCAAGTTACCACAAAAAGACATCCATTGACATGAATGAGATTTACAAGCGGAAATTTCTTTTTTACCACAACGTGAAAAGAGAAAACCAACCAGCATTTAATTAATTTGCCGTTTACGTCTTGTTCCCCTCATGCCTCACAAGCGCTATTTTGTGCAATTTTGATAGATTGACATTGTAGTTGACTCTGCCACAGGGTATACACAAAAACTAACGTTTGCTCCCTGTGGTTGCATTGATTCCTACCCCTTGATTTCTTCTCCCTTACCCACACCCACTCATTTACTCGTGGGCCTCAACAGCAACAGAACACTTACATGGTAAAGCTAAGACTTGTTTCCATATCTCAAAGAGCCCTTGGACGTGAGGTGCCTGGGAATGAAATTAAATCACTGGAATCGGTCAGTGTAAAATGCAGACTGAGGTTAAGTAATGTAACTGTTGAAAAAGCCCAAACCCTTTAGAAATGCTAACAGTTAAGCCTAAATATTGTTTTAGGCCAAAATTGGGCCTAAGGTTAGCGTTTAATTTCATTCCCAGGCACCTCACACCCAAGGGCACTTTGAGATATGGAAACAAGTCTTTACCACTTTTTGCAGTCGCATTGGGGAGTCAACACTGGTGTTAAATCAAGTTCTATTGTTCAGAGTTCCCCTAGGTATTCAAAACACGAGAGAGTTGACACTAGAGTAGTGTCAATGTTGCCGGTAAAACCCGTTCTCAGGCTCAATCCGTTTTTACCTAGAGATCGGTTAAATTTTTAATTGGTGATCCTCATTTCACCTACAATATGTTGAGTACGCACTCAGATGAATTGAAGAAACTTTTTTGGGCCTAAATTAAGCCTAGAGAAAAATTAGGGCCAGGTTAGGATTAGTTTTGGTTATTATACATTAACTTATTACACAAAGATAAATAAGAAAAAGAACTGTGTTGGGTTGAGCAGGTTCGTCGTTGTAGTCATGGTAACGGGTGAGGACACAAGACTATTGATCTGAAGGGTCCGAGCTGGAGTACCGGTATTAAAGTGCATAGTACAATTCTTTGTTCCCTTACTATGTTGCATTGTTGAGACTTAATGGCCAAGTGTATAAATAAAGAAACCGATAAGATAATACAAAACATTAAGGAGATGTGTTGAGATGCGTAAGACAGAGCTTGAGGGCCAGCAGCTATCAACCCCCAAATCCTTTTTGGGTGGTTGATACCTGCTTTAAACTATGTAGGTGGAGTGCATATTGAGCCTAGGTAAAATGAGGGTCACAAATACGGATCTGAAAACGGATTTGACCGACAACATCAACACTAATCCCAGATTAAAAATTAACCAAGGAGTTTATTTCTCTACTCCCAAATGCTGTTCAACGCTGATATTCAGCAAAACTTTACAATAGAAGAAGTCAATCTTGAAAAACAGAAATAAGCAAAAGAAACTTTCACCAAAAAGTTGAAAACATGAAACAAAAGTTTACGCTAATCCTGGATTAAGTTAATCGGCTTTCGAACAACCGGGCCCAATTTTCTCTCAATTGCAAGTGTGATCGCAACCATTGCATTGGCGAGTGAAGGGTGGATCAATAGGTAGTTTTAAATCCTTTCCTTTCATATAGAAACTCCTGGAAGAAAACTTTATACCCCCAAAGGGTTTGAATTGGGTTCAACATTGAGTTGGCCGATTAGGTCTATTAGACCAAATTTTCGTGTTCATTAATAGTTGGAACAGCTTTTTTAGGTTTGAGAAAACTGAGGCGAACGATAAGCTTGTGTTTTTTCGCAAACAATTAACTTTTCACCTGTTTTCCGAGCGGGAGGCCTGCGAATTGATATTTCATTTTCCATGGTCAGTATAACAGTCAAAGCGACGACTCGAATTACGGAACAATAAAAAAAGACAATTAGGGGACACTATCGACTTCTACAGAGACGTCAAATCTTGGTGATCTTAAATCTGAAGTTTTTTTTCATATGATCTACCTCTCAATTATCAACTTGCTCTTCCCACAACCCCAAAATTAACAATCTCCTTGTCCGATATGCTTTAGGAGTGCGAAATTTGCGAGTATTTTTTTGCGGCCCTAACTACCTATAATCACGCAGTCTCTTTAAGGTTTAGGCAAGCGCAAAGAGAACAGTACTACGGTAATACAACTTTAGTACTACAGAAATACAACTTTATACAGAAATTTTATTTACGTTTGGGAAAAAATCGTAATAAAATCTCAGTTAACAGCAAAACAAAGTCGGTTTCATTTGTTCTCTGGGAGATTCGTCCCGTATTCAATCCTCGGAGAACCAGGGACAGTCAGTCGAGACGGGACGAGAATCGGGACTGGCGTAAAGTTTTCAAGTTAGGCGAGTCCCGATTCTCGTCCCGTCTCGACTGACTGTCCCTGGGTCTCTGAGGATGCCCGTATCCAGGACACCCTATGTCAGATTTGAAGTGCACCAACTTCAGAGGTGACGGAACTACTCGTACTCAACTTTCGTTTTTTCCTTCTTTACTCACATGACATGACGTCATGATTTTAAAATGTAACTAAGGAAAATGTTTGCTTAAAAATAGATGTCAATTGATTTCAGAAGGTGTTTCCCAGCTAATTTATTGTTTTTATTCTTTTCATAAAGAAGGACTTGTATATAGGATTTTAAGATAAATTAATCATTGTAAATAAGACTTTTTGTTAATTGGAATATGTTTAGGATTTTAGGATTTCGTTGAGTCAATGTAATGCGCAGATGAAAATTTCTTTCTCTGGATTGATATTTGCGCAATACAAATCAATAAATATTATATTATTATTATTATTATTATTATTAAGCTCATTAATCATTAATTACGTCTTCTTCGTTTTGTTGTCATACTAAAAAAAGAATAGTTGACCGTGAGCACTATTTGTGTTAGTTGAAATACAAGTATTAGCAGTGTTTCATCACCTCTACAAAATATCTGCTTGGCTTCGAAATTGTAACTGAGATATAACACTCCCGAGAAAAATTCTTAATGTTCATAACATCTCGAGGGTGTAAAGTGCGGGTCATTGTTTTACCATAACTAAAACAACCCAAACTTTAAAAAAAAATGCTAGCCTTAGGCTTAAGCATTATCTAAAGCATAGTGTTTAGGCCTAATGTTAGCATTAGCAAAGGTTTGGGTTGTTTGAGCTCATGGTGAAACAATGACCTGCAACCCTAACTTGTAACCTGCACTCTACATCCCCCAGAAACCTTCACTTGTAATTTTCGACAAAATTGCTGAGTTATTCAATCAATTAAAATTCTACAAGTCTGAGCCTCTGTTATCATGGATTTTTCCCACAGTGACAACAAATAAAAATTTACTATCATTATTGCATTAAATTCTACAAATCTTATTCCCTGTTATGGACTTTTAACAAAATTATCACTACTGCATACATTAAAATTCTCCACATCTGAACCTCTGTTATGGATTTTTCCTGGAAGTATCATTATTGCATAAATTAAAATTCTATAATTCTAAGCCTCTGTCATAAGTTTTTTTGTGAAAGTATCATTATTGCATAATTAAAATTATACAAATCTGAGCCTCTTTTATGGACTTTTACTGCAAATTATCTATTGCGTAAATTAAAATTATACAAATTTATCTGTTTTGAATTTTTAACGAAATTAAATTGAAAAAGACGTAAAACATATTGGTCTTCAAGAAGCAAACCCTTGGGCTCACTTTGGCCTAAAGAGAATGGCTATTCATGATCAACAGGGCAGCTTCAAGTTAAACTTTCATTTTATTCATAAGCCATAATTTCTAAGTTTTATTTGGGTCTACTACATGTATTTATCATTATAGTTCACCACTAAATTTTCTCTGATTCTTATTGGTTTAAATTGATCACGTGAGGCAATAGTGTTCGTCTGCGGAGAGACACTATGAGCCCATAGTGCCGTCTGAGGAAAATACCCGGATGGATAGTAGTCGTCCGCTGAACATACCTCTGTAAACAAGCGGCCTTATGGAAAATAAACAATCGAAATTGTATTAAGAGGGTTTTGTTTGTTTTCTTTTTCAAAGTTTACATTGGCTGACACGGCTTTCGTCTAATAAAGTTGAAAATAATTCAACATGATTTTTGAGCTGGTGTGCGGAAGAAAATTTAGTAGTGAACAATAAAGACAATAGAGTGTTTATGTCTCGGAACTATCGGTCTGATAGTTGCCCCGCGGAAATTTGATGTTCTTAAAACAAATATTTGCCCTCGAAGCTTCGCTTCTCTGGCAAATATTTGTTTTAAGAACATCAAATTTCCGCGGGGCAACTATCAGACCGATAGTTCCTCGACAGAAAAACTCTATTGTTTAAATAGGGTGAGGCCAAGAGTGAAATTTTTGACATTAGCTTCTTTTTTTAAAAAAATGAATTTGTGGACTTGATTTAAAAAGCAGAAGCTTACTCTATTCAAATATCTGCATTTAGTTTCAAAACCATCATCTGTTTCGCAAACCTGTCAAATAACAGCGAAGCTTAAATAATCCAAAATGAATCAGTTGAGCCACAGGAAGCCCAACAAACCCATACAGCACAATCAGAATAGCAGCTAATCTGGGATCGTTACTGTAGTCAAGGATTGGATAAATGTAACTGTCGCCAGCATCATTTGTTCCACCTAACAACCAATAGACCACTGTAAATAAACAATATAAAGATCCATAAAGCATGGCATACACCACGTGGAGAAGCCGTACTGGAATGCTACTTAAAAATGTTTCTATCAGCATGAACACTGAGTTCAACAAATGAAAAGCAATATCTGGCTCTCCAACTTCATAGCCGCTGTATAGTAAAGTCCAGAAAACTACCGTGACCAAAATTGAATTGTTCGAAGTAATAGAGTATAGCAACCAGGTAACCTTGTGGTTCCAAGATTGTGGGTACTCTGAAACATGTTCGTGTAAAGCCACAGAAACTGTTTGAGAATTGCTATCCTGGTTAGAATCTTCAAATGTGCCATAATACTTCCCTTCTGGCAATGGTTCATCTCTTTCTCCACTGGCTGGATGCCTGGATGCTGCATTGTAAAAAAGCAAGCCTGAGCTTGAGTCAAAACTTTGTTGCCTTGAAGGTTCTTGCCTTGTAACTTTCCGATGAATATAGCACCAGTAATGAACTGATATGGCTGTGCTACAAATGAAGTAAGCAGTAATGCATAGAAATGTACAGTCTGTCAAGAAAATGAACCATTTCCAAGTGTGATCAACCAAAATACTGTACATAACCCAGCTTAAACAGTACAAAGCCACCAGGAGGCGATATCCAATCATAGCAGGCAAGGAAAGCCACTAGGAAAGTAAATCACGTTAAATAAAATTAATTATTATCAAATGGTTTGACTGAAAACAAAAGTAAATTAGGAAACCAATTGAAAAAACGCTTTGAGTTTTATACAGCTTTTTATTTCCCATACTCACATCATAATTCCCAGTCTAAATTCTTATTTAGCCAAATAACCTGTTCCCAAAGTTCCCCCAAATCCCATTCCTATTCTGAACTATTGGTAAAAATTTTACTTCACTCCCATAGCATCCAATTTTGTTTTGGTCACTATCAAAATAACAGAGATAATTTCAGTTCCCAATTGTCCTTTTCTTTATTTTCCTCCCCTTTAAGCTTGAAACAAATAATACTAATTTTGCATGAATTGTGCTTTCCTAACCCAAGAATGAGCCTAACTGCCTTATCATCCTGTACAGCTTCATTACATTTTGTTCTATGGTGCTCTGGGAAGTGTTCATTTCATAGATTACCAATTGCATACATGCATGCTGGAAAGAAGAGACAAAGTAACTGTCAAATGATCTGAAATAGACAATTTACTTGCTGCTACAGAGGTCTATTTGAACTCGTACTCTACAATTTAAACTTTCAAGAATGTCAGTACAGCTGTATAAACAGCGAGGGATTGAAGACCAGTACAACAAGACGACATCAATATGAAAACCACAACACAAACATCCTTTTTAAAAACAGTAGTGCAACTGCTATAAATGTGCTTTTTGAACTTTTGGACATTTCTTTTGCACTTTGTAAATTTTCTTTCTAAGCTGCAAAACAGTGTTCCTCAAAAATCAGTTCTGGTATAATTTGGCTGTTTTGCGTAAGGCGGAAGAACCGAGAAAATGACAAAAAAGTTTCTTAAATATGATACCACATCAACAAAATCCTGATGATATTTAAAATACCGGTAGTTATTATTTTAAACATCATCTGCATTTCATTGATGATGCTGCCATAGATCTTGAGGCCCTTATGGGTCAACAATGGCACCAATTTTGTCAAAAAGGATAATAATAATAATAATAATAATAATAATAGTTGTTGTTGTTGTTATTATTATTATTATTATTATTATTATTATCATTATTATTATTATTAATCAAAAGTAGTAGAGTCTCCATAAAATAATTTTTTAAAAAGACTGTAGGTTGAGACATTTATGCCCAGAAATGTAGATATAGAGGATATTATGGCCGCGCGGGGATACGAATTTTATCTTCGAGTGCTGCAAGTATCTCTCACGAGTAACCACTATTTATACCGGTAGG